>NC_092337.1:457518214-457822500 GCF_046630445.1 Rutidosis leptorrhynchoides | reverse complement strand
ATCACAAGTAGTAACACAATATATGAAGTGGGTGTTTAATTGAAACAGGAAGCAGTAATCCATAGCGTTTAATGATGATAATACTGATGGGTTTGATGATGAAAGAAACAAGAAAGGTGGAAGTAGTGGTTATGTTGGTTGTCTCCCTTGAAACAGAAACCGACACAATAAATATATAAAGATGATGAATGAGATTGAGGTGGGTCTTGATAGCATATAAAATATATTTTAAATGTAGACACAAACACCCACTAAAAATTTAATATAATTCAATTGCAACGTGCACAAACAACAAACAGTATAGCAGCTGCTAAATTTGGATTCTAATTACCGACGGTTTTAATTGAAATAGTATTTCGTATTCCGTTGTTAATCAGTGACGGATAAAAGTATTCAGAAAAATTTCATATTTTTAAATTAAGTATATTTATTTATTTTGGTCATTATGGTATAAAATTCAAGCATTAACTATTAAATAAAAATTACATTAATTATTCACTCCCAACCCCAAGTAAAATATAAAAAAAAAAAAATTTAAAACTCAATAAATAGTTCCTAAATATATTTTTAATAAGCCTATATTTTATATTACTCATTTTCGAATCACCGTTTATTTTAAAATCACATAAGTTCCTTTTTAACATGTTTATTATCAATCGAATTACAATTTAGCGTTACCGTCGTTTACTAAATAACTTCGAAATCACAAAATATATATTCTATATATTTTATTTATATGTATGTGTTTTAAATAATAATTTTCATAATATCATATTTTTATTTTACTTTACATAATTAATTTTAATATCAACAACATATAATATTTCAAATTATATTTTCAATTATTATTTATGTCTATATATATGTATATACACACACATATCTATTTACAATTAATTGTTCGTGAATCGTCGAGAGCAGTCGTAGGTCAATTGAATATATGAAACAGTTCAAACTTTTTGAGACTCAACCTTACAGACTTTGCTTATCGTGTCGGAATCATATAATAAGATTAAGTTTAAATTTGGTCGAAATTTTCCGGGTCATCACAGTACCTACCCGTTAAAGAAATTTCGTCCCTGAAATTTGATCGAGATCGTCATGGCTAACAATACGAATGTTTTCCTTATGAACAGGAGCTGATAAATAGAGTTTTATTATTATTGAGTAATATGAATAAGATAATTCGATTACTTGAAAAGTACGAGTGAAGCTATCGTAAAAGAGTGCAACGAGAAAGTAAAGTTTCGTCATATCTTTTGACGTAGTCACGGTTGATTTCCGGAATTCAAGGGAAAAGATAGGACTATCAGAAAATATGTTATTGATATGTTTATAGATTAGATAGAATGTAAGAATTATGTAACATGGCACATGATGACGTTATGGTCTATGAATCATCACGTTCCATTAGAAACTCAGCATGACTTACTGTAATATAATCACGTTGATCAAGTGTCATAATATTATACTAACTCATGCTTCAATTCCCAACACTACTTCAAAAACATTCATTTTTTAAGTTCTAATTTTTTAGAATTTAGAAACTAACACAGTTTCCTTTCTGATGTATCACTAATATCGAGAAGAGATAAATGATTTCAGATAAGAATAGTTATGAAAATATCTTCAGAATATCAAAGATATGTATAACGAAAGATACGATGATATCTTAGAATTTCTAATATCAATGGATGATGATGAAGTTTTGTCCGTAAAAGTGTAGAGTTAGGAGCAAGTTATTCATTAATGACTTCAGCAGATACTGAATCATTTGGATTCTTTGAAAGCAGGTTTAGTCTTTGTGATTTTTCCATAGCATCCTTCATGGTTTGCTCAATCCATTTTCCAGTTCCAACATTTCTGAGCCTTGCCAACATACAATTCTTTATCATCAAACTTTTTGCTGTTAAGGTCGTTTACAGTTTTTGTTGCTTCATTCAACTTTTCAAAATTCAGAGTATTGATTCGCAGACTGGGTGATTTTCAGAATTTCAGAATAGAAGGTCATTATTCTAAGAGATAAAGGTTATATGTATACATATAACTGCTGATGTAGAAACGCTGCGAGATTCGAAATACTGATTAATGATTCCCGGTATTTGGTATGGCAATTATCGTTACCAGATGCAGATGAGTATATGATGGGGTTTCGATAAAAATAATGATTTTTCGGAAAGTCAAGATCAATAAAATTGTTGGTAAGTTTACTACTAATGTGGTGGGATATAAACGGTTCCCCGGTAATGAAGGCGAAAAGACAACGTATATATCATGGTTATAATAAGGCTAATCCGAATGAAAGTCGAAATTGATTTGTTGGAGCTGTGACAAAATTGGCTAATTTGGAGAGGGATTGTAAAATTATTTTCGGTAATAACAACGCCAAAGAAGCTAGCACAGATACGTGTTAAACGTTTACTCAGGTTCCGAGTGTTTTCAGGTGCATAAGTATATGCATCAATCTTTTCTTCCGTAGATGAAGTGCGGTTGGTTCATCCTCTAAATTGAGGTGTTTTCAAAAATCATTAAAGGTTTGAACGCAGATTGTAATCGTCAAGATACAAATGAGGTTTAAGATGAAATCAAGTGGCAACCTTGAAGAAATGTTTAGTTTCATATGTTATAATCAATATTTTAATTCATTTTAATTGTCCAATGTTATTAGTCCATAGTTAGTAGTCCACAATTAGTAGTTCAACAATTCATATATAGTTTAATATATAATATTCGAATTAATTAATACGTATCGTGACCCATTGTATACATGTCTCAGACTCGATCACAACTCAAAGTATATATATATTATTTTGGAATCAACCTCAACCCTGTATAGCTAACTCGATCATTACCGCATATAGAGTGTCTATGGTTATTCCAAATAATATATATAGATGCGTCGATATGATATGTCAAAACCTTGTATACGTGTCCCGATATTTAAAGTGCGTAAAATAAATAACCGAAATTAAATGACGATAAATAAAATTGAAAGAAATAAAATTGCGATAATTAAATGTAATAAGGAATTAACAATTAGCTAGGAACAGTTAGCTAGGATTTTGTTAGCGTGGATTCTTAACAAAATTTCTCATAGTTAATTTGTTTGTTTTTAACAAATTTTATTTTGTCCAATGTTTTCTTCATTATGCCACTTGTTGAATTCTGATAAATCAAAATCCAAATATGAAATTGGATGAAAATGGTTATTCTGTGGTGAACGGATTCGTATATCTGTGAATGTAAGTAGGATAGTAAATGACTGTTGAATCAGATTCGAAGAATGTACAGTATAACTTATTAATGTGAAATCTAAATATTCCTCGGGTATTACCTACCCGTTAAAATATTTTCACCATTAACAGTTTGTACAAAAGAATTTTTAATTACAATCTTTATGAAAATATATTTACATATATATATTTTCTTCAGATGTAATATAGATTTAATGAGTTAATATGATATTAATCTCATTTGATTTTTCGGTTGGAACTAGAATAAATAATCTCTAAAACTTTAGAGATTACATAATCGCCGCCTAATATTTCTCCAATGAAGTTATGAATTAATACTTCATCTGTTATTATTATTGTTACTCCTTGGTATCTATGGTGAGTATGACGTTGATGTTTGTGGGACATTTTGTGATGTTGAATCATGGTATGTGGATGTTGTGGCTGGTGGTACTGGTTATGCTACTGGTGCTGCTGATGCTCGTAGATATTGCACCATATTCTCCAGAGTCACTATTCGAGCGCCAAGCTCGTTGACTTCTTCTATTATACCGGTATGATTGTCGATTCAGACGAGGGACGAATAAGATCCAGAATTTGAGATAGTATATAATCATGACGAGATACTCTGGAAATGAGAGAGAAAATGGTATTACAGACAGGTTCGCCGGTAAGTGCTTCTGGTCCTTCGTCAAGAGGAAAATGTGGTGGATGGAAGGGATCACCTTCTTCTTGTCTCCAATGATTTAGTAGACTACGAACCCATTCCCAATTCATCCAGAATAGATGATGGCTAATTGGTTGATCCATTCCAGTCACACTGTTTTCGGAGCTTGAGTGAAACTCCATATCGGAATCCGAGGGACTTGAACTACTGGCGAATTCCATTTTGTACGATTGAATAAAGGGTTTTTCGATATGCAATGACTTTCGGCTATCGGATGGTATTCTGACTACGTAGAATATATATATATATATATATATATATATATATATATATATATATATATATATATATATATATATATATATATATATATATATATATATATATATATAGAACAAAGGATTTCGTAGATTATGGAGGGATTTACGGAATATGTCAGGCAAAGTTTACAGTAACAGATACGCTAAGATATGAATTTTGTCTATACACTATTCATGAAATTAATGCAGTAAGATGTGTCTAGATTAAGAATGATAAGTAGGTAATTTCCTACGGATGATAAGTAGATGATTTCTGACTAGAAATGATAAGCAAAACTTTTGACATGCAGACACGGTCGAAGTCCAGACTCACTAATGCATCCTAACAACTATCAGTTAGACACACTAATGCAAGACCTGGTTCGCTAAGACCACCGCTCTGATACCAACTTTAATGACCCGTTCTAATCCATCTGGACGAATACATTACATTTGATTACATCGCGAGGTAATTGACCTCTATATGATACATTTTACAAACATTGCATTAAATTTTTAAAAAGACAAACTTTAATTACATCAAAAGTTGACGGCATGCATACCATTTCATAATATATCAAACTATCACTGACTTAATAATAATCTTGATGAACTCAACGACTCGAATGCAACGTCTTTTGAAATATGTCATGAATGACTCCAAGTAATATCTCTAAAATGAGCAAATGCACAGCGGAAGATTTCTTTCACACTATACGATATTTTGTAGCAAAAATATGCATACGACGGAACTGAACATTGCAGGGTTGGCCTCGGATTCACGAACCTTTGAAGAAACAAGCTTCTAAAAATAAAATGACACTGCCCTAGCTAGAATCCGTGACCTCTCGTTCAACAAACACCCCTAACCATTCCTCTAATACATTTTATCTTTTTCATTCGATCATCATCACATAAAACCATCATACATAAAATCATGGTTTCATCATTCTTTTCGTTTTCTTTTTCATCATCATCAATCTAACATCATAATACCATCATCATCGAATATTATTATCGATATCAACATGTCCAACATCATTTATCATCACTTACATCCTTCGTTAATAAAAAGAAAATAAAACAGGCTGTTGCAAACGGATGGGAAATGATCCTGTCCAATTTCCTTCGGCCCAAAAGAATTTTCACAAGCCCAACTACAATTATGGCAGCCCAATCAATCACGACCCAAAAATAAATAGTGGTTTCTCGAATAAATTTTGGATCCGGCAACAGTATAAACGAACAAATAAATCAACAACTGGTTATTTAATATTTTCGGTTATTAATCCTCTTTTGCTTCTTTACAGCTCATCAATCACTATCAGTTTTCGTTATCACACATCAATCATATTCATCATCTTTCATTCTTCATGATTGTAACAGAAATAGAAGTTCGAAGAGAATAGTGGCAGTTTTTGAGAATCTGGGTTTGGTTAACGAAACGGAAAGATAGCATCACTTGATCGAGTAGTAAAATAAATTTACAGCAGTAGCTGCGGTTCACAATTTAAAAGAGTGGTTGTTAATAGTGGTTCATTTTGAGTGGGTCTTTTACAGCTGAACAGGTACAGGAAAAACATAAATTGCAGCAGTTACTTTTCGTTGCTTTGGTAGTTGAAGAAGAAAGAAATTAGAGAGAGAGAGAGGAAGAGAGAGAAAGAGATAGTGGGTTATGATCTTGGTGGTTCAAAGTGGTGATTTGTAAACGAAATAGAAAAATTTAATATGGTTCGATGTGTTTAGTTGTTAAACTTAAACGTGTAAGGGTGGTGATTGATTGAACGTGGTTCTTTTGCTTGGTGGTGGTCGAAAACGTAAACAGAATAATCACTGCAGCTGTAGTAGTCTAGCAGTAGCAATAGTACTAAAGTAGCAGTAACAGTAATGAGCTTACAACAACCTGAATAGAAAAACAACCAGGTTTGCAGGTTCCCATCGAAGTACAACATAAACTAATAGCGTGTATTATGGTATTAATTTGGTTGGGTCTGATCGGGCAACGACAGAGGTTGCAACAAAACTTTTGTTCGATTATTCGAGTAATTGCAGGTCTTTAGAGGTGATAAGCTAGGGTGAAGGTGATGGTGATGTAGTATTGGATTGGGTGTTTGACAAAAAAAATTAACACTAAGGTGTTCAAGATTTGTGTTTTAGTGTTATAGGATTTAAGGTGGTTCACTGATCATGGGTTCGTTTTGCGGGTTTATGAAGAAGAAGAAGAAGAAGAAGAAGAAGCACAAGTGCTTTTATGGGTTTTACCTTGGTATTGTTAATGCTTGATTCATAATAGAAATGAAACAGAAATAGTGACTAAAGTGATGGTGGTTCAATGGTAGCCGACAGTGGTTTATAGTTGCAGGTACTTACATGGTGGTCTTCGATATAGTTGTAGTGAAATAAGGATGAAAAAGATGGTGATAAAAGGTGACGGTTTTATGAAGAGGAAGTGGGTTTGAAGTGGTAATGGTGATTGTCGTGGTTCGAAAGGTGATGATCACAAGTAGTAACACAATATATGAAGTGGGTGTTTAATTGAAACAGGAAGCAGTAATCCATAGCGTTTGATGATGATAATAATGATGGGTTTGATGATGAAAGAAACAAGAAAGGTGGAAGTAGTGGTTATGTTGGTTGTCTCCCTTGAAACAGAAACGGACACAATAAATATATACAGATGATGAATGAGATTGAGGTGGGTCTTGATAGCATATAAAATATATTTTAAATGTAGACACAAACACCCACTAACAATTTAATATAATTCAATTGCAACGTGCACAAACAACAAACAGTATAGCAGCCGCTAAATTTGGATTCTAATTACCGACGGTTTTAATTGAAATAGTATTTCGTATTCCGTTGTTAATCAGTGACGGATAAAAGTATTCAGAAAAATTCCATATTTTTAAATTAAGTATATTTATTTATTTTGGTCATTATGGTATAAAATTCAAGCATTAACTATAAAATAAAAATTACATTAATTATTCACTCCCAACCCCAAGTAAAATATATAAAAAAAATTAAAACTCAATAAATAGTTCCTAAATATATTTTTAATAAGCCTATATTTTATATAACTCATTTTCGAATCACCGTTTATTTTAAAATCACATAAGTTCCTTTTTAACACGTTTATTATCAATTGAATTACAATTTAGCGTTACCGTCGTTTACTAAATAACTTCGAAATCACAAAATATATATTCTATATATTTTATTTATATGTATGTGTTTTAAATAATAATTTTCATAATATCATATTTTTATTTTATTTTACATAATTAATTTTAATATTAACAACATATAATATTTCAAATTATATTTTCAATTATTATTTATATCTATATATATGTATATACACACACATATCTATTTACAATTAATTGTTCGTGAATCGTCGAGAGCAGTCGAAGGTCAATTGAATATATGAAACAGTTCAAACTTTTTGAGACTCAACCTTACAGACTTTGTTTATCGTGTCGGAATCATATAATAAGATTAAGTTTAAATTTGGTCGAAATTTTCCGGGTCGTCACATCGGCCAGACGCTTTCTCCCGCCCGTGATGATGCTGCATTACCTTCCGACGATTCATCATCCGATGACTCCAGCGAGGAGGATTCTGAGGAGGACCCTGAGGAGGAGCCCGTGCACCTGCCCTCTACCCTGCCAAAGAAGCAGTACCGTTTCGATGGTACTGTTATTCCAGGGGTTAACGGAGGAAGACCATTCGTGGACGCACATGGACAGTTGGTTAGGGTCACAACTCGTAAGCGGGTCGTACCGTATCCTGCCGATCCATTCGTGTGTAAGACCGCCCATACTGTGCCGTCTACATCTGAATCATCTGGACCATCTGCACCATCTGCACCACCAGCATCCCCCGTCGTCGAGGAACTGACAATGGAAGTGCATGCCCTCCGTGCTCGGGTAACTGAGCTCGAGGACCAGATGTCCCACATGATGGATATCATTTACCCACCTTCGCCCTAGGACTATTGTATTAGATTTCCTTATGTAATCCGTTTGTAGTTCCTGTTTTTCATTAATGTAATGTACGAACCTCATGCCATTGTACGTAACTTTCTTATTATGAATGGAATTACTGTTGCTTAATTGTTGTACGACGTTTACTTTAAGTTATCACATGTTGGCTTTGGTGGTATCTGCTACTGTTTGCCATGCTTAGTTATCGTGTATTGTGTTGTTTCCGTACTGTTTACCTTATGCTATGATGTTACCGATTATGGGATTTTGACGTAAGTCGAAACTTTTGTTTGGAAGATCGATGGCTAACGGAAGAGGTCCGAGAGAAATCCCCACCGCAGCTCAAATTGAGGAGATGATAGCTACTCGAGTAGCCGCGGCTATAGCGAATGCCAACCCTGCTCCAGCTCCACCGGCTAACCCAGCTATTCAGAACGGGTGTACTTACAAGGAGTTCCAGACCTGCAAGCCCCATAATTTCAGTGGAACAGAAGGGCCAGTTGGCTTAACAAGATGGTTTGAAAAGTTGGAATCTGTGTTCCGTGTGAGTAACTGCTCCGAAGGGAATAAGACTAAGTTCGCATCCTGCACAATGTCAGATGGCGCTTTGACTTGGTGAATTGACGAAGCTTATGCTACACCATGGGAAGAGTTTAAGAGGGCTATGATCGAGGAGTACTGCCCCAGAACAGAAATTCAGAAGATGGAAGCGGTGTTTTGGGAACTGAAAGTTGTAGGGACTGACCTTGATGGCTATAACCGAAGGTACTTGGAGTTAGTTTTAATGTGCCCCACGATGGTTACTCCTGAGTATAAACATATGGAGAGGTATCTGTGGGGACTCCCCAAGGACATTCAAGAAAATGTCACTTCATCGAAACCAGCGAATGTCCTGAAAGCTATGCGCATGGCGCACACCCTATGAATCAAATTACCCGCCAAGAGCCAGAGAAGGCTAAATCAGAATCGGGAGCTAGTAATGGGAAACGTAAGTGGGACGGAAACAAGGGAAAAGGTTTTGACCAGAACCCAGCTAAGAGGTATGAGAATTTCAAAGGGAACAACGACTGGAGGAACCCGAACCCGAATCCTAGCTCCAACCCTAACTACAAAGGTATCCTTCCTCAGTGTAAGAGATGCTACAAGCATCATACTGGACAATGCAATGTAGTGTGTGAGAAGTGTAAAAGGATTGGACACATTGGCAGAGATTGTAAAAGCACCGCCCCAGTTGTGAGGACAAACCCAAATGGACCAAGGAAGTACTATGAGTGCAGACAGCAGGGCCACTTCAGGAATGAATGTCTCAACAAGAAGAAGGATGGCGGACCAGCACGTGAAAGAGCCTTCAACATGAAATCAAGAGATGCCCGCGAGAATCCTGACTTGGTTACAGGTACATTCACTATCAATAACCTATTAGCTTCTGTTCTGTTTGATACTGGTGCCGATAGGAGTTATGTATGTAGACACTTTTGCTCTAAGATAGATTGGTCATTAGTTCCTTTGGAGGAGAGTATGCTTGTTAAGGTAGCCAATGGAAAACATGAGAAAGTTGACCAAATTGGCAGAGGAGGTATTATAAACCTAGCTGGAGTGGATTTTGAAATTGATCTAATACCCATCAAATTGGGAAGCTTGGATGTGATAGTCGGTATGGACTGGTTGTCCAAAGTAAGAGCCGAAGTTATCTGTGGTAAGAAGATTCTTCGTATACCTCGCGAAGATGGTGAGCCAATGATTGTTTACGGAGAGAGATGTAGTCCGAAGTTGAACCATATTAGTTGCTTGAAGGCACAAAAGGTTATGAAGAAGGGGCGTTTTGCTATTCTGGCACATGTGAAGAAGCTAGAAGTTGAAGAGAAGAGCGTGGATGATGTACGAATTGTGAATGAATTTCCTGATGTCTTTCTAAAAGAGTTGCCTGAATTACCACCATCGAAAGCAGTGGAGTTTCAGATCGACCTAGTGCCAAGAGCTGCACCCGTAGCTCGCACACCTTATCGACTTGCACCCTCCGAACTACAAGAGTTGCAGAGTCAACTGCAGGAATTGCTAGACCGAGGGTTTATCCAACCGAGTTCATTACCTTGGGGCGCACCTGTTTTGTTCGTGAAGAAGAAGGACGTATCTTTCCGCATGTGTATCGATTATCGTGAACTGAATAAGTTAACGATCAACAATCGGTATCCCCTTCCTAGAATTGACGATCTTTTCAACCAACTGCAAGGATCCAGTGTTTACTCCAAGATTGATTTGCGATCAGGTTATCACCAGTTGAGGATGAAGGAGAGCGATGTGATGAAGACTGCATTCAGAACCCGTTATGGTCACTATGAATTTCTTGTGATGCCATTCGGTTTAACCAACGCACCTGCCGTATTTATGGATCTCATGATGTGACGACCCGGAAAATTTCAACTAATTTTAAATCAAACTCACGATACGATTTCATAATTCTGGCATGACAAGCAAAGTCTGTATTGTTGAATCTCAAAATTTTTGAACTGCTTTCATATATTCATTTAACCTTCGACCATTCCCAACAATTCACGAACAATTATTTGTAAACATATGTATATATATATATATACACATATATATATATATATATACATATATATATACATATATATATATATATATATACATATATATATATATATATATACATATATATATATATATATACATATATATATATATACATATATATATATATATATATACATATACATACATATATATATATATATATATATATATATATATATATATATATATATATATATATATATATATATATATATATATATATATATATATATATATATATATATATATATAAATGTAAGTATTATTAATATTATATATATAATTTGAATACATTTAATTACTAATATTATTGTTATCATTATTAATATCAATATTTTTAATATATAGTAGTAAGATTTATGATTCTAGTTATTATTAAGCTTTGTTGTTATTTTTATTATTTTTATAATTACCATTATCATTAAGATCATTATTAATAATATAAAGATTATCATAAAAATAACATAATTTATTATTATTATCAGTAATAATATCATTTTAAGATTTTTATTAATAATTATTATTATCATTATTGTTAAGATTTTTATTTTTATTACTTATATAATTATAATTATTGATATTATTGGTATTATTATTTTTATTTTTATATTTATTTATAATTACTAATATAGAAAAAGGGACCTAGTTTGTTACATTTCATTGTCCATGTCTATTCCTCCCAAATTCGATGAGTATGTTAAACATACAGAAACAAAATCAGATTTCAATCCCTTTTAGCTTTTTATTTTTTTCTGTTCCTGAATGACTATGTCCAATCCAAATTAATATACAAAATAAAATCAGTTATAAATCAAATCTGCTTTTTGATTTTTTATTCCGTCTTCCTTACACCCGTGATTCCTTGGTTCCCACTATCTCATCTCAATTAATTATGATACACATACATATATTGCAAATAAGAAGGTTACACCCATTGGAGTCTTCTGCCTCCTTTTCCTTTCTTTAACTCCCCCACTCTCTCTTGAATAAACTGAACCACTATCACCTTAATCACCAACACCAAACCACCTGCTATCTCTTTATAAATGCATATACATAATACATGATCATATGATTATTTATCATCACCCTCAAACCTTCTTGATCAACCACTAAACCACCATCGGTCCACCATCGAACTATCACTACACCACGACTTTATTGATACTCCTCAAACAACCGCAATAAACCACCACCCTTTTCAAACACTCACGATCACCCTTGCAAAACCATCCCAGGCTGCTACTAACAAATTTTTTTTTTGTTTCTTTTTGGAGTCAAGCAAACACAACCCATTTGTTATATTTTTTTTGTTTTTCTGTTCTTGTCTATCCTTCGTGAAACCCAATTGCACATTCAACCATCGATCACCAATCAATACCTACCGCCATTCTAGCTCCTGCTGCTGCTATAATATCATGGCTACGATGTCACTGCTACTGCTACTAAGCTTTTACTTTCTATCTTTGTTCGAAAACCTTGACATCTCCAACTAGAACCCATTTTTAATGATCACCTTATATTATTACCTGTTTTCTTTTTCCTTTCCAACCAAATCCCACTGCAACCTTCGTTCCTATTGGAACTTCTGCTTCTGCTCATACAAACGAATCCATTAAAAACAATGATGATGAAATTAAAGTAAAGACGGGGGACAGATTTATATTAGAAATAATATAATGTCATGATTACGAATTTGAAGTAAGTGGGGAGAGGGGTTGGAATGGGGACATCTATACGTTAAATGTTTCTCCTTTTTACACCCACCATCGAATAAAGTAATAAAAAGAATTCTTTCTACTTTCATTAATATCCCACGATGCATATTCTGGTTCCATTTTAAAATCGCAGATGCAAGATTTAGGATTATAAATCCTTTTGTTTATTGGGCTTCTATACAATTATAGATAGGCTCCTTAATTGGGCCGTAATTTATTCAGACTTTTGGACCAAGGCCTGCCTATTCTATTCCACTACTCCTACTACGTTTATTCTAATGAATATCACAAATCAAATAAATGGTTGATATGTTACGGCGAAGATAATGTTGATGGGTTGAGTTATGATAATGATTATGATGTGGTAATAATACGTATAATGATGATCACAAATAAAAGTACTAATAATGGTGGTATGATGGAACAAAGATGATGACGATAATTATGAGGATGAAGTTGATAATTGATGACAACGTTGATGATGATAGATGACCAAAATAAAGATAGTGATCGAATGATGTATTGTTCAGATGAATAAACGATTAATGATGTTGATGTACGATCATGAGGTGATGATCAATGATGATGAAGATGAAGTCAGGAGGGTTCATATATATGTTATATAACTAGAAACGCGAGTACAAACAGAAAGTAACTAGCAGCGTAGTGGTTAGGAGTGTGTGTGTGGAACGAGAAGTCTCGGGTTCGAGCCCGGGCTGCGACATTATTTTTAGAAGCTATTTTTTTAAGGTAGTATACATATTATTTTTATTATTATTGTTATTATTATTATTATTATTATTATTATTATTATTATTATTATTATTATTATTATTATTATCCTTAAAAATTATCATTTTTGAAATTATTATTATTAACAAAAGTATTTTTAATAAAATTATCATTTTCATTATCATTATAAGTATTATTATTTTTACTATTATTGCTAACATTGTTATTATTATTACTATTATTTTTATCACTTTTATTATTATTATTATCATTAACATATAACATTTTTATCATTTTATTATTAGTATTATCATTATTATTAAAAGTATTATCATTTTTATTATTATCATTACTATTATGATTTTTAGTATTATGATAATTATTATTAACAAACAAATGTTATTTATTTAAAAATATATTACAAGTCAACTAATATTACATACTAATATGTTTTTAACTAATAAATTACCGTTTATATTGATAAAACTTTAATTAAATTATAAATCATATAATTATTATAAGTATAATTATATTTAAAGATACTAAATCTAATAAATTATAAAATATAAGTAAACTTATTTGATTAAATAGGATATGTGTTAATATATATGCAACTGATATAGGTCCGTGAATCCGAGGCCAAACCCTACACTTGTTCAATGTCGTCATATGTATTTTTACTACAAAATACAATAGGTGAGTTTCATTTGCTCCCTTTTTATATATATTTTTGGGCTGAGAATACATGCGCTGATTTATAAATGTTTTACGAAATAGGCACAAGTACTAAAACTAATTCTATGTGGGTTTAAACCAGAAATATACCCTTAGCTTGGTAACATTAAACTACTTGTCTATGTACGGTAGGCGCGAATCCTAAAGATAGATCTATTGGGTCTGACAAACCCCATCCTGACTATGGGATGCTTTAGTACTTCGAGGTTATTTTAAACACACCTGATCTGGTGTACTTCAGAGGGTAAAACATGAACGTTAAAGCTTGTTACCGGGTGCCTACAACTTATAGAATACTTTTATACACTTGCGAGTGTACGGATATTTATAGAAACTAAAATCTTGTGGTCTATTACTATTACGGAAATGATGGATTATGATAAACTAATGAACTCACCAACCTTTTGGTTGACACTTTAAAGCATGTTTATTCTCAGGTATTAAAGAATTCTTCCGCTGTGCATTTGCTAATACTACATGGAGTCGTTCATGGCATATAGAAGTCAGAACCTCGCAATGGGACCAACTGTTGAAGACTTCGTCCAGATAGATTAGGACGGGTCATCACAGGAGGTATCAGAGCGGTGGTCTTAGTGAACCAGGTCTTGCATTAGTGTGTCTAACTGATAGTTGTTTAGATGCATTAGTGAGTCTGGACTTCGACCGTGTCTGCATGTCAAAAGTTTTGCTTATCGTTTCGTGTCGAAAATAACCTGCTTATCATTCTTAGTCTAGACACATCTTACTGCAATGATTGCATGAATAGTGTATAGAAAAAATTCGTATCTTAGTGTATCTGCTAAATTCATATCTTAGCATATCTGTTACTGTAGACTTTGCCTGACAACTTCCGTAGATTTCTCCGTAACTTATGGGATTTTAGTATTATATATGCATATGTAAATTATGTATTGCAGGGTACTAATCTACATCCTATAATCTATTTCTTATCGAAAATTCCTTCATCTGATCGTACGAGCTGAATCCCTCAACCAGTTCGAGTCCCTCAGATTTCCGATAGCTATTCCGATAGTTATTCCGACAGTCATTCCGACATGAATGTTCACCTAAGCTCTGGAAGCAGTGTCACCAGAACGAATCAACCAATCGGCCATCCCCAATTCATCTGATGGGTTCGTAGTCGACTTAACCGATGGAGACGAGAAGAAGGCGATCCTTTCCACCCACCAACCCGCACTCTTGACGATGAACCTGAAGCACTTACCGACGAACCCATTCGAAACACCATTTTCACACTCATTTTTCGAATATCTCGCCAAGATTATATTCTATCTAAAATTATAAACCTTATTCATTCGCTCGTTCCTACCGACAATCATTCCGGAGTAATAAGTCAACGAGCTTCGCACCCGAGTTGTAGCCTTGGAAAATATGGTGCAAAATGTAGCAGCTTCAACAACATCACCGGCACCAACAGTACCATCGGTAACAGCACCAGTACCATCAACAATCCATGCCTCAACATCTCATTCTGTACCGCGAGTATAATTAGCGTTCCACGAATCGTTCTACATCATTTATCTTCGTTCGACATGGCGACTATATAATCTCTAATGTTTTAGAGATTATATATTCTTATTCTAACGATAAATCAAATGAGTCTAATATCATATTGACTCATTAAATCCATGATTACATCTGAAGAAAATATATATGTAAGTATATTTTCATAAAGATTGTAATTAAAAATTCTTTCGTACAAACTGTTAATGGTGAAAATATTTTAACGGGTAGGTAATACCCGATGAATATTTAGATTTCACATTAATAAGTACACTGTTCATTCTTTTCAATCTGATTCAACGATCAATTACTATCCTACTTACATTCACTGATATACGTATCTGTTCACCACCTAATAACTATTTTCATTCAATTTCATATTTCGATTTTGACTCATCCAAAAAAATTCAACAAGTGGCATAATGAAGAAAACATTGGACAAAATAAAATTTGATAGAAACAAACAAATTAACTATGAGAAGAATTTTGTTAAGAATCCACACTAACCGTTCCTAGCTAACTGATTACATTTTATTTATCGCAATTTATATTCTCGCAATTTTATTTATCGTCATTTAATTTCTGTTATTTATTTTACGCACTTTAAATATCGGGCCACGTATACAAAGTTTTGACATATCATAGTAATTGTATATATGTATAATAATATTCTTGGTACATCCTAACACAATAAGTATACAATACGTTTTGATAAATCCTGAGACAATATGTACACAATACGTCTTAGTTAATTCTAAGACAATACGTATACAATACGTCTCTGGGTTGATGCAAAGACAATACATATACAATACGTCGTGGGGTAAATCTAAAATTATATATATATATATATATATAAACCGATTATTGGACTATCAACATTGGACAAGTAAAATGAATTAAAATATTGATTATAACATATGAAACTAAACAATTCTTCAAGCTTGCCACTTGATCTCATCTTAAACCTCATTTTGTATCTTGACGATTACAATCTACGTTCAAATTCTTCGAAAATATTGAAACACCTCGGATTGATAACCAATGATTCAGATATGAGAATGCTGATGAAGCAGCAAAAGTTGTAGATGGTCTTAATGGCCAAAAGTTTGAGGATAAAGAATGAAGTGTTGAAAACACTCAATAGAAAATTTGGTACTGAAAAACGGATTGAGCTAACCATGAAGGAGACCAAGGACAAATACAAGGACTAAACCCTATATTCAAAGAATGCAGATAATTCTGTATCCGATGAAATCTTTAGAGAATATCTTGCTCCGAAGTTATGTTAAAATCTTGCGGAAATTTTTTCTACATCAACCTTCGAACTGAGAAATTCCAAAATATCATCATAAATATCTTCAATATTTCTGAGGATATTTTCATAAATATTCTTGTCCGAAATTATCTACCTCTTCGTGTTTCTATTTCCATTATATTGGAAACTTCTGTAAAATCTAAGTATAAATTATGAATGAATTGTGGAGAAGTGTTGGGAATTGATGCATGAGTTAGTATAATATAATGACGCCCGGCCAACGTGATTATGTTACAGTAAGTCAGGCTGAGTTTCTAAATGGAACGTGATGATTCACAGATCATAACGTCATCATGTGTCATGTTACACGACTCTTACATTCTATCTAATCTATAAACATATCAAGAACATATTTCTTGATAGTTCTATCTTTCCTCTTGAATTCTGGAAATTTAACTAATCAAGATCCTGCTATTACAATTTCTCTCTTAAGAACGATAGTTATATTCATTCGGAACTTCATATCAACGAATTCTGGATCATTATTCGCTTGATTTAAAGTCGGAAAAAGAAAACAAAAGGATGGAACTCCAAAATATAAAGGAAATGAAGGGAGTAGATTTATAGTGAAATATCTGACAGAGAAATCGAAACAGATTATCGCATTTAACCAAAGAGGATTCTAATCTCTTTAATTATCAAAGAACCAAATCTTATTACAAAGATTTCCTCTAAATCCATTGATTTTTGGAATTCAACAGTGACTACGTCAATACTTAATACGAATCTTTATTTCCTCATTTCACTCTTTTGTGATAACTTCACTCGTACGCTTCACTTATGCAAATTATTTTATCCATATTACTCGCTGATGATAAAACTCTATTTATCAACTCATATACGTCATGAAAACATTTTTATTATTAGCCATGACGACCTCACTCAAATTTCGGGACGAAATTTCTTTAACGGGTAGGTACTGTGACGACCCGGAAAATTTCGACTAATTTTAAATCAAACTCACGATACGATTTCATAATTCTGGCATGACAAGCAAAGTCTGTATTGTTGAATCTCAAAATTTTTGAACTGCTTTCATATATTCATTTAACCTTCGACCATTCCCAACAATTCACGAACAATTATTTGTAAACATATGTATATATATATATATATATATATATATATATATATATATATATATATATATATATATATATATATACATATATATATATACATATATATATATATACATATATATATATATATACATATATATATATATACATATATATATATATATATATATATATATATATATATATATATATACATATATATATATATATACATATATATATATATATACATATATATATATATACATATATATATATATATATATATATATATATATATATATATATATATATATATAAATGTAAGTATTATTAATATTATATATATAATTTGAATACATTTAATTACTAATATTATTGTTATCATTATTAATATCAATATTTTTAATATATAGTAGTAAGATTTATGATTCTAGTTATTATTAAGCTTTGTTGTTATTTTTATTATTTTTATAATTACCATTATCATTAAGATCATTATTAATAATATAAAGATTATCATAAAAATAACAAAATTTATTATTATTATCAGTAATAATATCATTTTAAGATTTTTATTAATAATTATTATTATCATTATTGTTAAGATTTTTATTTTTATTACTTATATAATTATAATTATTGATATTATTGGTATTATTATTTTTATTTTTATATTTATTTATAATTTATAATTACTAATATAGAAAAAGGGACCTAGTTTGTTACATTTCATTGTCCATGTCTATTCCTCCCAAATTCGATGAGTATGTTAAACATACAGAAACAAAATCAGATTTCAATCCCTTTTAGCTTTTTATTTTTTTCTGTTCCTGAATGACTATGTCCAATCCAAATTAATATACAAAACAAAATCAGTTATAAATCAAATCCGCTTTTTGATTTTTTATTCCGTCTTCCTTACACCCGTGATTCCTTGCTTCCCACTATCTCATCTCAATTAATTATGATACACATACATATATTGCAAATAAGAAGGTTACACCCATTGGAGTCTTCTGCCTCCTTTTCCTTTCTTTAACTCCCTCACTCTCTCTTGAATAAACTGAACCACTATCACCTTGATCACCAACACCAAACCACCTGCTATCTCTTTATAAATGCATATACATAATACATGATCATATGATTATTTATCATCACCCTCAAACCTTCTTGATCAACCACTAAACCACCATCGGTCCACCATCGAACTATCACTACACCACGACTTTATTGATACTCCTCAAACAACCGCAATAAACCACCACCCTTTTCAAACACTCACGATCACCCTTGCAAAACCATCCCAGGCTGCTACTAACAAATTTTTTTTTGTTTCTTTTTGGAGTCAAGCAAACACAACCCATTTGTTATATTTTTTTTGTTTTTCTGTTCTTGTCTATCCTTCGTGAAACCCAATTGCACATTCAACCATCGATCACCAATCAATACCTACCGCCATTCTAGCTCCTGCTGCTGCTATAATATCATGGCTACGATGTCACTGCTACTGCTACTAAGCTTTTACTTTCTATCTTTGTTCGAAAACCTTGACATCTCCAACTAGAACCCATTTTTAACGATCACCTTATATTATTACCTGTTTTCTTTTTCCTTTCCAACCAAATCCCACTGCAACCTTCGTTCCTATTGGAACTTCTGCTTCTGCTCATACAAACGAATCCATTAAAAACAATGATGATGAAATTAAAGTAAAGACGGGGGACAGATTTATATTAGAAATAATATAATGTCATGATTACGAATTTGAAGTAAGTGGGGAGAGGGGTTGGAATGGGGACATCTATACGTTAAATGTTTCTCCTTTTTACACCCACCATCGAATAAAGTAATAAAAAGAATTCTTTCTACTTTCATTAATATCCCACGATGCATATTCTGGTTCCATTTTAAAATCGCAGATGCAAGATTTAGGATTATAAATCCTTTTGTTTATTGGGCTTCTATACAATTATAGATAGGCTCCTTAATTGGGCCGTAATTTATTCAGAATTTTGGACCAAGGCCTGCCTATTCTATTCCACTACTCCTACTACGTTTATTCTAATGAATATCACGAATCAAATAAATGGTTGATATGTTACGGCGAAGATAATGTTGATGGGTTGAGTTATGATAATGATTATGATGTGGTAATAATACGTATAATGATGATCACAAATAAAAGTACTAATAATGGTGGTATGATGGAACAAAGATGATGACGATAATTATGAGGACGAAGTTGATAATTGATGACAACATTGATGATGATAGATGACCAAAATAAAGATAGTGATCGAATGATGTATTGTTCAGATGAATAAACGATTAATGATGTTGATGTACGATCATGAGGTGATGATCAATGATGATGAAGATGAAGTCAGGAGGGTTCATATATATGTTATATAACTAGAAACGCGAGTACAAACAGAAAGTAACTAGCAGCGTAGTGGTTAGGAGTGTGTGTGTGGAACGAGAAGTCTCGGGTTCGAGCCCGGGCTGCGACATTATTTTTAGAAGCTATTTTTTTAAGGTAGTATACGTATTATTTTTATTATTATTGTTATTATTATTATTATTATTATTATTATCCTTAAAAATTATCATTTTTGAAATTATTATTATTAACAAAAGTATTTTTAATAAAATTATCATTTTCATTATCATTTTCATTATCATTATAAGTATTATTATTTTTACTATTATTGCTAACATTGTTATTATTATTACTATTATTTTTATCACTTTTATTATTATTATTATCATTAACATATAACATTTTTATCATTTTATTATTAGTATTATCATTATTATTAAAAGTATTATCATTTTTATTATTATCATTACTATTATGATTTTTCGTATTATGATAATTATTATTAACAAACAAATGTTATTTATTTAAAAATATATTACAAGTCAACTAATATTACATATTAATATGTTTTTAACTAATATATTACCGTTTATGTTGATAAAACTTTAATTAAATTATAAATCATATAATTATTATAAGTATAATTATATTTAAAGATACTAAATCTAATAAATTATAAAATATAAGTAAACTTATTTGATTAAATAGGATATGTGTTAATATATATGCAACTGATATAGGTCCGTGAATCCGAGGCCAAACCCTACACTTGTTCAATGTCGTCATATGTATTTTTACTACAAAATACAATAGGTGAGTTTCATTTGCTCCCTTTTAATATATATTTTTGGGCTGAGAATACATGATCTGATTTATAAATGTTTTACGAAATAGGCACAAGTACTAAAACTAATTCTATGTGGGTTTAAACCAGAAATATACCCTTAGCTTGGTAACATTAAACTACTTGTCTATGTACGGTAGGCGCGAATCCTAAAGATAGATCTATTGGGTCTGACAAACCCCATCCTGACTATGGGATGCTTTAGTACTTCGAGGTTATTTTAAACACACCTGATCTGGTGTACTTCAGAGGGTAAAACATGAACGTTAAAGCTTGTTACCGGGTGCCTACAACTTATAGAATACTTTTATACACTTGCGAGTGTACGGATATTTATAGAAACTAAAATCTTGTGGTCTATTACTATTACGGAAATGATGGATTATGATAAACTAATGAACTCACCAACCTTTTGGTTGACACTTTAAAGCATGTTTATTCTCAGGTATTAAAGAATTCTTCCGCTGTGCATTTGCTAATACTACATGGAGTCGTTCATGGCATATAGAAGTCAGAACCTCGCAATGGGACCAACTGTTGAAGACTTCGTCCAGATAGATTAGAACGGGTCATCACACATGAATCGTGTATGCAAGCCATATCTGGACAAGTTCGTTATCGTCTTCATAGATGATATCCTCATCTATTCCAAAAGTGAAACAGAACATGAGCAACATCTTCGACTCGTGCTAAAAGTCTTGAGACAAGAGCAACTTTATGCCAAATTCTCTAAGTGCGAATTTTGGTTGAAGGAAGTTCAATTTCTCGGTCATATCGTGAGCGATCATGGTATCAAAGTCGATCCCACAAAGATCGAAGCTATCAGCAAGTGGGAAACCCCCACTACTCCGACTCATATCCACCAATTCTTAGGCCTCACCAGTTATTACCGAAGGTTTATTGAAGGTTTCTCTCTGATTGCGCGTCCTTTGACTGCATTAACTCATAAGGGGAAGAAGTTCGTTTGGAAAATCGAGCAAGAGTCGGCATTCCAAACCCTGAAGCAGAAGTTAACCACCGTACCTATTTTGTCCCTTCCTGAAGGAAGTGATGACTTCGTTGTGTATTGCGATGCCTCCCGACAAGGCTTTGGGTGTGTATTGATGCAACGAAAGAAGGTTATTGCTTACGCCTCCCGACAACTAAAGATTCACGAGCAAAACTACACAACTCACGATCTCGAGCTTGGAGCTATTGTCTTCGCACTAAAACTGTGGAGACACTATCTTTATGGGACTAAGAGCACTATCTTCACTGACCACAAAAGTCTCCAACACATCTTTGATCAGAAGCAACTGAATATGAGACAACGTCAATGGATCGAGACGTTGAACGACTATGATTGTGAACTTCGTTACCACCCTAGCAAGGAAAATGTTGTAGCAGATGCCTTAAGCCGAAAGGAGAGAATGGTACCTCTTCGTGTCCGTACCTTGATGTGATGATCGCTCCAAATCCATATGGACGAACACGTCATTCATTGATTTCATTGCGAGGTATTTGACCTCTATATGATACATTTTGTAAACATTGCATTCTTTTGAAAAGGCACACCATAAATGAATATTTAAATCAAAGGTTTTCGACATCTGATGATTTCTACATATAGACAATCACCATAAATAATAGTTTACAACAGTATTTCCATTGACAATGCAGTCAAAATCAGATACATGGTGATGATTTGGTGAATGCAACGTCTCCTTGAAAAATATGTCATGTAAGACTCCATGCACATAGCTTGTTTAACATCTAAGCAAACAGCGGAAGACTTCTAGGAAACCTGAGAATAAACATGCTAACAAGTGTCAACACAAAGTTTGGTGAGTTCATAGTTTTAATGTTGTGCATAATCTGTATATAAAGGTGGATCACAAGATTTCAGTTGTTTAATCCAGAAACGTTTATCAAAATATTCTACGAAATTGAGCACCCTGGTAACTAAACTTAACGTATATATAATTTGTACCCTTTGTATAATCATCTTAATAATACACGCAAACCAACGTGTACGCTTCTCAAATAGCATACGTCCGTTAAAAGGCTAGTGCTCTAGCTCGGACGGGGATATCAAGCCCTATGGATCCATATACTGTTATTCGCGCCCACCAGTCCATATCCTATGTACTGGCAGTTACTAGTTACCAAAGCTAAGGGATTTTCGGTTCAAACTCAGTGTAGAATTAAGTATGTGCTTGTATCCATTGCGTTTAAAATAAAGTGCATGTATTCTCAGCCCAAAAATATATATTGCAAAAGCAATTAAAAAAGGGATCAATGAAACTCACCTTAGCAGCATATAAAGTCGTTCACCAAAATGTGATCGAAACTCGGATTACCAAATAACCGTAGATCTCAACCTAGAGAACATATATTGGTCAATAAATGTCTATCAAGCTAGGTCAGGTCATAGTGTATAACAATCCTAATGCTCGAGATCGACATACAAAAGTTATCCAAAGTTATTTCAAAAAGTCAATTTTGACAATAATTCAACAAAACGAGACGTGCCTTATATATGGATTCATTTACTTGGCTGGTAATATTCAAAAATCCAATTTATCATTCTTACAAACAAGTTTCAAAAGCAATTTCAATCAATGTCAATCATAATTCAGTTGATCATATCTTTTAATTCGTTCACCGAAATTACGCGATTTCTAAATGAAAAGTTATTGATTTTTTGCCAGCTTTCCAAAAACATACATATCATATACCTTTTATCAGTAATATATGTATTTACTTCGTGATTCATCATAACTGTTTAACGACAAAATTTAGCGTACAATCATGTATAAATATATACACTCGAGCACTAGTATGTATACACTATTAATTTATAAAATATAAAATATAAATGCTTACGTATTAATATTGAGATTCAATATTGTAGAAAATTACGTAGACGCAACAGAGATGATAAACACTAGATTTGATTCATAAATATACCCTCGAACATTACTGTGATGACCCGGAAATTTTGACTAAATTTAAACTTAATCTTTGTATGATTAACATTTCTGACACGATAAGCAAAGTCTGTAAAACTGAATCTCAAAATTTTTGAATTACTTTTATATATTTAAATACCTTCGGTTGTTTTCGACGATTCGCGAACAATTATATGTAAAAAGATACATATATACTATAACATGAAAAGGTAACAATGTATTAATTGTTTGATACCGTACATTAAACTTATTGGTTTAAATATCTATTTGAATGTATATGATAAGTTGAAATATTTATTATTAAAATTTATTTATAAATAACGTCCAATGTGTATTTAAAAACTGATTTATGTATATTAAAAAGATATATACATATATATAATAAACGATAGTAACATTCGTTTATTGATTCAATTGATATTTAGATAAGTTAACTAAAGCGTTTAAGATGAACCAGTTAAACACTAATTTGCTACAGTGTTTTCAAATTGCCACATTACTCAAAATGCTACAGTGTTTTCGAAAATCACTATTTGCTACAGTGAAATTGACTTTGCTACAGTGAATTGCTACAGTAAAATTTGACTTTGCTACAGTAACTTTGCTACAGTAAAACACTATTTTAAAATGTATTTTTAACAAATAACGAGACGATGATTTATAGAAGTAAATGACAAGAGTACAAGTTGCGGAACGCAAAGTACACGATATAAAATAGTACGCAAGGACGTCTGAAAATCCGGAACCGGGACCCGAGTCAAGAAGAAACGCCCGACGCAACGGACCAAAAATATCTAGTCTACTATGCACAAGAATAAAATATAATATATAAATAATTATATTAATTATTTATATATTTATATTTATTTTATATTATGTCGACAAGCTAGGAGCCAAAACAATGTGAGCTGTCCCTGGTCCTCATGCGAGTCGCATGGCCAGAAGGCCATTTCCATGCGAGTCGCATGACTCCAGATTTCAGGCCAGGTTCTATAAATTGCAGTTTTTGGCTCGAGATAATCACACACATACACAAATATAGATATACTCCGTAATATTATTTATTATTATTATTATTATTATTATTATTATTATTATTATTAAGATTATTATTAATCTTATTATTTTTATTATTAATGTTATTATTTTTGCGATACAAAAATAATAATGTGCATAAAATATTACGACGGAGTGCTGTCCAAGTAATTTTCAAAAATGAGTTTTCGAGCAAGCTAGAGCTAAGGAAATTATGAGTTATTGCCAAGGAAATTATGGGTAATGTTCGGGGGTATTTTTGTGAATCAAACCTCGTGTTTATCATCTCCGATGCGTCTACGTGCTTTCCTGCAATATTGTATATCAATATTAAACTGTGAGTTTCATTTGATTCCCTTTTACTCTTTATATTTTTGGGACTGAGAATACATGCGCTATTTTTACAACTGCTTTATTAAATGCTTTTGAAATATATTTTTAACTGCGAATACATGCAAATGCTTTATTAACCGATATACAATATTTATATGCGTGAGTTTCATAAAATTCCCTTTTACTCTTTATATTTTTGGGACTGAGAATACATGCGCTATTTTTACAACTGCTTTATTAAATGCTTTTGAAATATATTTTTAACTGCGAATACATGCAAATGCTTTATTAACCGATATACAATATTTATATGCGTGAGTTTCATAAAATTCCCTTTTACTCTTTATATTTTTGGGACTGAGAATACATGCGCTATTTTTACAACTGCTTTATTAAATGCTTTTGAAATATATTTTTAACTGCGAATACATGCAAATGCTTTATTAACCGATATACAATATTTATATGCGTGAGTTTCATAAAATCCCTTTTACTCTCTACATTTTTGGGCTGAGAATACATGCAAATGCTTTATTAACCGATATACAATATTTATATTCGTGAGTTTCATATGATCCCTTTTACTCAATATATTTTTGGGCTGAGAATACATGCGACTGTTTATAAATACTAAAAATACTAGATTTATATGCGTGAGTTTCATTTGCTTCCTTTTTAATTGCTTTTGCAATCTATATTTTTGGGCTGAGAATACATGCACTTTATTTTAAACGCAATGGATACAAGTACATACTAAATTCTACACCGAGTTTGAACCGAAAATCCCTTAGCTTTGGTAACTAGTAACTGCCGGTTATAAGAACTGGTAGGCGCGAGTAGTTATATATGGATCCATAGGGCTTGACATCCCCGTCCGAGCTAGAGCGCTAGCCTTTTAACGGACGTATGCTATTTGAGAAGCGTACACGTTGGTTTGCATGTATTATTAAGATGATTATACAAAGGGTACAAATTATATAAATGTTAAAGTTTAGTTACCAGGGTGCTCAATTTTGTAGAACTGATTGATAAACGTTTCGGATGAAACAACTGAAATCTTGTGATTCACCTTTTATGTAAAACCTATTGATAAACGTTTTGAATAAAACAACTGAACTTTTGTAATCCACATTGATATACGGATTATGTGTAATATTAAAACTATGAACTCACCAACCTTTGTGTTGACACTTGAAGCATGTTTATTCTCAGGTTTCTAGAAGTCTTCCGCTGTTTGCTTATACGTGATACAAGATATGTTCTTGGAGTCATACATGCTATATACAAGAAACTTGCATTCACCAAACCATTACCATGTATCTTATTTTGACTGTATTGTCAACAGATGTATTATTGTAAACCATTTAAATGGTGATTGTCTATACGTAGGAATCATCAGATGTTAAAAACCTGGAATTTATATATTCATTTATGAAATACCTTTTCAAACGAATACAATGTTACAAAATGTATCACATAGAGGTCAAATACCTCGCAATGAAATCAATGAATGACGTGTTCGTCCATATGGATTTGGAGCGATCGTCACAATTACCCATAACCTCTTTGGCAATAACCCATAATTTCCTTAGCTCTATCCCGCTCAAAAACCCATTTTGAAGGTGACACGCTCATAACCTCGTAGTAGTATTTTATGTATGTATAATATAATAATAATATTATAATAAGATTAATAATAATAATATTAATCTTAATAATAATAATAATAATAATAATAATAATAATAATAATAATAATAATAATAATAATAATAATAATAATAATAATAATAATAAGCATGAATCGTCGAGAGCAGTCAAAAGTAATTTAATACATGAAACAGTTCTAAAATTTTGAGATTCAGTTTTACAGACTTTGCTTATCGCGTCAGAAATGTTGATCATACAAAGATTAAGTTTAAATTTGATCAGAAATTTTCGGGTCATCACACTTGAACATCACCATTAAGACGAATCTCAACTGCCAGATCCGCGTAGCTTAAGATGAGGCTCTCAAGGAGGAGAATATTTCTCAGGAGCACTTGAACATTCTCGTTTCTCGATTTGAGGTCAAAGAGACTGGACTCCGATACTTTGCCGAAAGAATCTGGGTGCCTAGTTATGGCGATTTATGAAGCCTTATTCTATACGAAGCCCACAAGTCAAGGTATTCAATCCATCCAGGAGTTGGTAAGATGTACCACGACCTCAAGGTTCAAAATTGGTGGCCAAACCTCAAAAGGGATGTTGCAGCATATGTTAGAAAGTATTTAACTTGTTCCAAGATCAAAGCCGAACATCAGAAGCCGTCTGGGTTACTTCAACAACCCGAAATCCCGTAATGGAAGTGGGAAGGAATAACAATGTACTTCATCACGAAGCTACCGAAGACGGTGGGCTGTTATGATACCATCTGGATTATCGTTGACCATCTTACCAAATCTGCACACTTCCTTGCCATGAAGGAAACCGATACGATGGAGAGACTAGCGTAGTTATACATAAAGGAGATTGTATCTCGTCATGGTATACCCTTATCGATCATCTCAGATCGCGATACCCGTTTCGCTTCTAGATTTTGGCGTTCTTTACAAGAAGCCTTGGGAACATGTCTAGATATGAGTACAGCGTATCACCCGCAAACCGACGGACAGAGCGAGCGCACGATCCAAACCCTGGAGGACATGTTACGTGCTTGTGTTATTGATTTCGGGAAAACTTGGGAGAGACATTTGCCGTTAGCCGAATTCTCTTACAACAACAGCTATCACGCGAGCATTAAGGCCGCACCTTTTGAAGCATTGTATGGCCGTAAATGTCGTTCTTCTATTTGTTGGGTCGAAGTAGGTGAAAAACAACTCACCGGTCCCGAATTCGTCCATGAAACAATCGAGAAGATTGTCCAAATTCAAGCGAGGCTCAAGACGGCTCGTGATCGTCAAAAGAGCTATGCCGACCTTAAATGTGGAGATCACGAATTTCAAATCGGCGACCGCGTTATGTTGAAAGTCGCACCTTGGAAAGGTGTAATCCATTTCGGAAAGCGTGAGAAGTTGAATCCGCGATATGTTGGTCCTTTTGAAGTCTTGGAGCGTGTTGGACCCGTTGCTTACCGTTTGGATCTTCCGACTCAATTGAGCGCAGTTCACCCCACTTTCCACGTGTCGAATCTGAAGAAATGTCTTGCGAACTAGAACTCATCATACCTCTCAAGGTGCTTACGATTGATGATAAACTCCATTTCGTAGAAGAACCTGTCGAAATTATAGACCGTGAGGTCAAGACCTTGAAACGCAACAAGATTCCGATCGTCCGAGTTCGTTGGAATACAAAACGAGGGCCTGAGTTTACTTGGGAGCGAGAGGATCAGATGAAACAGAAATATCCTCACCTCTTCACAACTCAACCATCTACCTCAGCTTAAAATTTTGGGACGAAATTTTCATTAACAGGTGGGTAATGTAACGACCCGACTTTTTCGACTTGCTTTTGTGCTTTGTGCTTTCACGAAACTGTGTATTTATACGTACTGAGCTATATTATACTCTGAGATCTTACTACATGTGGATTACTTTCGTTTATATGTGAAAACGTGCCTTTAACTACGTAGGTTACTTAACTTGATCCCCGGAAGCCTTTATGACCGTTAGTGTCACTTGACGTTTAGAACGAACTGCGTACTGTGTACACGTTTAACTTTGGTCATAATCGGATTATTATGACTACGAAATACTAATTATTATTTTATAATAACAATTACTTGGGTTTTTGGATGCTTAATTACGCTTTGTAATTTACTAGAGCACACTAGTTAGTCTTGTTGGACTTTCTACCTTGTTGGACTTTAGCCCACCATACACTAGCTAGTGGACTATTTAATTAGCCCAATTTTAATAAGTTAGTGACCCATATTAATGTAAGACAAATGTTCATTTATTAGAGGGAACATACTAGCATTTTTGCTTACCATTATCCTTAATGTTGCATGAGATCCTAACATAAGCACCAACTTTAGACAATCATTAACCAAAAAGCAAAAAGGTGTCCCCCTTGTCCCCCCCAATACCTACGGCCACCACCACCTCCCCACACCTTCACCTTCTATAAATACCAAGCTTATTCATCCCATTTCACACTTGATCTCATTCACAAATTACACACTTACTCTCTAATTCTCTCTAGTCTTTCTCACTCTAAAAAGTGTAAGTTTTAAACTTTCTTCTTCTTCTTCCCTTCTCATTCACAACATCATCATCATCAAAGGGTCTAGCTCTTTAGCTTTTAGATTTTGTTATATCTTGTAGATTCAAACTTGAATTTGAATCCTTCAAGAACATGGAAGATTCAAGCTTTCTAGCTTTGAATCTTCACTTATTTTGTTAGATCTAAATCTTGTAGCTTTTAATCTTTGTATTTTGTTGTAAAGATTCAAACTTGTGTTTGTAATCTTCATTTAACTTGAAGATCTAGCTTCATGCTTCAAGGATCTTCAAGAACAATCAAGATTCAAGCTTTCTAGCTTTGAATCTTCATTTCTTTTGTTGGATCTAAGTTTTCTAACTTATGATGTCATTATTCTGTTATAAAGATCAAAACTTGTGTTCATGATCTTCATGTAACTTGAAGATCTAAGTTTTATGCTTCAAGATCTTCAAGAACACCAAAGATTCAAGCTTTCTAGCTTTGTAATCTCATAAATTGTGTGAAAAGGATCCAAGCTCTCTAGCTTAGGGTTCCATTACTTTATTTGATCAAGATTGTGTTCATACTTGTTTGATTGAATGAAAGTTTGTAGCTTTAGTTGTAAATAGAACTTGTATTTGTGTTAAGACTAAGAATATGATGTGACCTTGGTTCATCATCCTTCTAAAACTCTTAAGTGAGTGGTATTCTTACTTGGTCTTAACATATTGTGTGTTGATGTTTGAACCTTGGTCGAAGTGATGCTAACACATCAATGAGTTGTACACTTGAAGCTACAAGCATCAAGGATGAGAACCGTGATGAGCATCAAGCACCAAGAATACCACCGGAGCACTATTTACTGTTTTTCGGGGTCTGATCAGACTCTCTGGGCTTCTGTAAATTTTATTTTCAGATAGTTCGTTTCGATTAGATGACTTTTCGTTTAGACCTCGCCTAAATCCGATATACGGTTTAGGATTTATAGCCTTCCGAAATTCACTACGCCTTTGTAACGTTATGCTGAAATTTCTGACCTACTCGCACTTAAACCGTCGCCACGGTCAAACGAAGACGAGTTAGGTTCTGAAAATTGGTCAGAGGTTAGAGGACTCACATACAGAGCCTTGGCCACTGACTACGCATCTTTTAGAGTTGTATAGAGGTCGTAACAGCTATCCAAAGTCAGCCTTTTGTTTAGATCTTGTGACGACCCAGAAATTTTCGAACAAATTTAAACTTTATCTTTATATCATTAGATAAATATTTCAAACATATATATTACGTATAAATTTACAATTCTAAATAAAAATATATATATATTTTAACTTAGTCATAAAATGTCCTAATTTAAAATAATATATTTTGGTAAACAACGAGTCACTGATTTATAGAAGCAAATGACCAAAACACTCAAATAAATAAAGTTATACTTTGAGTGGGATTGTTTTCATTGTTTAAATCTATTGTTTTTATAAAGGTACGAGTCACTAAACGTAAAAGGCTAGTTTTCTCAGCGTACGAAACGTCGTTGGAAAAACCGAAAGTGGTATATGAGTCGAGTGACAACGTACGAGTCATTTGAATAAAAATTACATTTTTACTATGCACGTAAATATAATATAATATTTAATTAATTCTAAAGATTAAATATATTATATATTAAATAATATATAAATTATGTATCATATGTAATAATGGAAGTGTCGGCAGCGTTTAAAATCATGGATATGAGCTGGAGAATGCTTGCATGCGATCGCATGCACATGTAGTAGATACCTCATGCGATCGCATGAGGTGAGTTAGATGGCCAAGTGTATTTAAAAGCTCGATCGTCTCATTCTCTGATTCATTTTCATTTTCAATCTCTCGCATCTCTCTACATATATATATATATATATATATATATATATATAATTTAAATATTTTTATTATTATTAAGATTAAGATTATTATTATTAATCTTAATATTATTTAGTATTAGTATTAGTATTATTAGGTAGTGTTATTATTAGTATTATACATAAAATACTACTACAAGAGGTACGCACGAGTTATTTCAAAACACGTTTTGTGAGCGGGATAGGGTAAGGAAATTATGGGTTATAGCTATGGAGGTGATGGGTAATGTTCATGGGTATGCTTGTGAGATCAATTTAGTGTTTATCATCTCCGTTGCGTCTACGTACCTTTCCTGCAATATTGAATCTCAATATTGATACGTAAGCACTTATAATTTAATTTTTACATATTAATAGTGTATCCCTGACTAGTGCTCGAGTATATAGGATTATGCATGCTTGTACTTTTGATATTGTCCTTAGATAGTTTATGTTGAATCTTGAATTAGTTACCTATACGGTTGAGATAAGGTATAAGATATGCATGTCGTTGGAAAGCTAGCGAAAAATCAATAACTTTTCATTTAGAAATCGTGTGGTTTCGATGAACGGATTAAAAGATATGATCAACTGAATTATGATTAACATTAGTTAGAATTGCTTTTGAAACTGTAAATTAATATTTAAACAACTTGTCTATGAGATTGATAAATTGAATTTTTAAATATTACTAATCGAGTAAATGAATTTCTATATAAGGCACGTCTCGTCTTGTTGAGCAATTGTCAAAGTTGACTGTCTTATCATGTTATAAATCTTTATAAACACTACAATCTGATTTTACAAGTATTGGAAAACTATGTGAAATAATAAAATATGTTTGATTGCCATGATAATTCAAATATAATATAGCTCCTGAAATAAATAATATTTTGAGTTTGATAAACTATAAATTCGTTCAATTATCTAGACTTATATTATGTTAATAGACATGTATAGATTTAAAGATCATATTGGGTAAGATTAACCTTTGAGATGACTTTTGTTAACTTTTGTATGTCGGTCTTGAGCATTAGGATTGTGATACACTATGACCAGACCTAATTTGTTAGACATGTATTGACCAACATATGTTCTCTAGGTTGAGATCTACGGTTATTTTACATTCCGAGTTTCGGTTACATTTCGGTGAATTACTTTATGTGCTGTTAAGGTGAGTTTCATTTGCTCCCTTTTTAATTGCTTTTGCAATCTGTATTTTTAGGCTAAGAATACATGCACTTTATTTTAAACGCAATGGATACAAGTACATACTAAATTCTACACCGAGTTTGAACCGAAAATCCCTTAGCTTTGGTAACTAGTAACTGCCGGTTATAAGAACCGGTGGACGCGAGTAGTAGTATATGGATCCATAGGGCTTGATATCCCCGTCCGAGCTAGAGCACTAGCCTTTTAACGGACGTATGCTATTTGAGAAGCGTACACGTTGGTTTGCGTGTATTATTAAGATGATTATACAAAGGGTATAAAATATATATACGTTAAGTTTAGTTACCAGGGTGCTCAATTTCGTAGAATCTTTTGATAAACGTTTCGGATGAAATAACTGAAATCTTGTGATCCACTTTTATATACAGATTATGCGCAACATTAAAACTATGAACTCACCAACCTTTGTGTTGACACTTTTAAGCATGTTTATTCTCAGGTTTCTAGAAGTCTTCCACTGTTTGCTTATATGTGATACAAGCTATGTGCATGGAGTCATAAATGTTTTAAATCGAGAAAACGTTGCATTCACAAAATCATCACCTATCTTATTTAGACTGCATTATCAACGGATGTATTTTGGTAAACTATTATTTATGGTGATTGTCTATATGTAGAAATCATCAAACGTTGAAAACCTTAGAAATTGATATTCATTTATTGTGTACCTTTTGAAAAGAATGCAATGTTTACAAAACGTATCATATAGAGGTCAAAACCTCACAATGAAATCAATGAATGATGTATTCGTCTAAAGGGATTTGGACGGGTCATCACAGTTGGTGTCAGAGCTTGAGATCATAGGGAACCAGAATTTGCATTAGTGTGTTTAACTGGTAATTGTTAGGATGCATTAGTGAGTCTAGACTATGACCGTATCTGTTTTTACCGAGTTTTACTTATCATTTCTTGTCGGAAATTACCTGCTTATCATTCCTAAGTCTAGACACGTCTTACTGTATTATTGCATAGATAATGTACCGACAAAATTCATATCTTAGCATATCTGTTACTGTAAACTTTACCTGACATCTTCCGAAAATTTCTCCGTAATTTACGGGATTTTGGTATTATATATACATATGTAAATTATGTATTGAAGAGTACCAATCTAAATTCTATAATCTATTTCATATTAAAAATCATCTCTCTAATTATACAAGATGGATCCCGTATCTAGTTCAAATTCCTTAAATTCCGACAGCTATTCTGATATGGATATTCACCTGAACTCTGAATACAGTGTAACCGGAATGGATCAACCAATCAGCCATCACCTATTCTGGATGAATTGGGGATGGGTTCGTAGCTTACTTAATCATTGGTGACAAGAAGAAGGCGATCCCTTCCATCCACCACATTTCCCTCTTGGCGAAGAACCTGAAGCACTTACCGGCGAACCTGTTCGTAATACCATTTTCTCTCTCATCTCCAGAGTATCTCGTCATGATTATATACTATCTCGAATTTTGGATCTTATTCATCCGCTCTTCCGAACCGACAATCACCCCGGTGTAACAGAAGAAGTTAACGAGCTTCGCGCTCAGATAGTGGCTTTAGAGAATATGGTGCAAGGGTTACAAGCACCAGCAGTAGCACCGGCAGCAACAGTAGCACCACCAGCCACACCAACAGTACCATCACCACCACCAACAACATCTGCATCCCACACCTCAACATCACAATCTGTACCTCGAACATCAACATCATACGCACCATAGATACCAAGGAATACCAACAACAACAAACGATGACGTATTGATTCATAACTTCATCGAAGAAATATTCTGCAGAGAATATGTAGTTTCTAAAAGTTTTAGAGATTACTTATTCCAGTTCTAACTGTAAACCAGATGAGTGAACGAATTGAAATGATGAAATAAAACCCTGATTGGAATGGTGCACAATTTACAAGCTAGATCTGTTTTACCAGCAGCATCAACAGTACCGTCAGCATCACCAGCACCGTCAGTACTGTCAGCATCGTCAGCATCAGCAGCATCTACAACATTACAAGCTCCGCCAGATCCATAATCACCGCAAAAATCATCACTAATCAATAACACGTATATCTTATTAACGAGTTATGAAGTATTAACTCATTACCTCTGAAGAAATTACATGTATATTTTATATATATATGAATTTTGAGATCAAAATAAATCTTTTCGTACTAAGCTATTACATGTGAATCTTAACTAGTAGGTACTACTCGGTTAATTCATATTACTAATATGCTATGATGTACATCATTCGTTAATGACTTAACCATCATTAACTACAATCTATGTTTCAACTCAATGAATTCCATTTCATAATAAACTTAGTATATTAATCAACTACATGTTTGATTTTACACTTTTATCTTCGATGTACTCGAAACTTTCTAGAAAACATCATTTATCTTATGAAGTTCATAAGAATATTACGAGCACTAATATCATTCACAGAGGAAATATCAATAAAAATAAATAACGAAATATTGATAATCCACGAAGATTACGAAATTTCTAAAGTTTTAGAGATTATTCATTTCTAGTTCCAGCTGAAAATCAAATGAGCTTAATATGATATTAACTCATTAAATCTGTATTACATTTGAAAAAAAAAATATACATACTAATATTTTCATAAAAATTGTAATAAAATTCTCTTGTACAAAATATTATTTATGAAACTTTTAACGGGTAGGTAATACCCAAAAGATATATAAATTCACAAATAATATGTTACATTCTTCGATTCTGATTCAACAAATCATCAACTATACTCACTACTTTCACAACGATATACATTCTTTACTAGAAATCAAAAAAAAAAAAAAAAAAAAAACATTCGCATTCAAAATTTGATTACAGATTCTGATTTTGAAAAATCAGAATCCAAGCCAAGATTTAACAGAAAACATTACTCTTAGATTCTTACATCTTTCAAATGCCATACTTTGAATTCAAAACTGTACTAAAACATCATATGTATACATATAACATTCTTCTCTTAATTATGAGCTTTCATTCTGAAAATCTGAAAAGCAACCAGTCTGCGAATCAATACTCTGAATGTTGAAAAAGCTGATGAAGCAGCAAAAACTGTAAACGACCTTAACAATAAAAAGTTGATGATAAAGAATAGTGTGCTGGCAAAGCTCAGAAAAAGAGAAAGTTTGGAACTGGAAAACGGATTGAGCAAAGTATGAAGGAGGCTGTGGACAAATCACAAAGACTAAATCCGCCTTCAAAGAATCCAAATGATTCAGTATCTGCTGAATTCATTAACGAATACCTTGCTCCTAACTCTAAACCTTTACAGACAAATCTTCTTTATCATCTTTCGATATTAGAAATTCTAAGATATCATCGTATACTTCATTATAAATATCCTCGATATTTCTGAAGATATTTTCCTAACTATACTTATCTGAAATCATTTATCTCTTCGCGATATCAGTGTTACATCAGAAAGGAAACTGTTTTAGTTTCTAAAATCTGAAAAGTTTGAACTTAAATTATGAATGTTATTGAAGTAGTGTTGGGAACTGAAGCATGAGTTAATATAATATAATGACACTTGATCAACGTGATTATATTATAGTAAGTCATGCTGAGTTTCTAATGGAACATGACGATTCACATACCATATCGTCATCATGTGTCATGTTACACGATTCTTACATTCTACCTCATCTCCAAACGTATCAAGAACATAATTTCTTGATAGTCCTATCTTTTCCATTGAATTCTGGTAATTTGACAAATCAAGACTGTGCCATTATCATTTCCTTCCTAGAACATTAACAATGTTCATTTCGAAATTTATATATGCGAATTCTAGACCATTACAAGAGATGCCTAATCACAAGAAGAAGAAACGAAGGGACAAAGCTCCGAAATAGAAATTGGAGTATAAATCGCAGCAAATAAGAGGGAGTATTAACTGTGGATGACGATGATTATAGAAGACAGAAGTAGGGACATTAAAATATAAGGGGAGATATAAAACCCGATAACAACGCATAAATTACAAACCGTGAATATCAATGTTTATCGCAACATAAAGACACGGGAGAATTAAAAGCACTATAACCCCAAGAGCAAAGTAGAAGTAAGCAGATTCCTCTGATGGAAGTTGGAAAAGGAGAATGATTGTTACGATAGTAAGGATAAGGACAAGGATCAGAACTGGATTAAGCATTTTCACAATCTTTTGAATTTGAGAATTAAGTATAGGAATGGTAAAAGTGACAAACCGGAAGAAGTTAATTTATAGTGAAATATTTGATAGAGAATCAAGGCAGATCTTCGCATTTAATTAGAGAGATCCTAATTTCCTTATTCGCCGAAGAATCAAATCTTTTAGATTTAGCAGATTTTCTTTAAATCCCTTGAATCCCAGAATTCAACCAAGACAACGGCAAAAGTTAAGACAAAACTTTAGTTCTCATTTCATTCCTTTTAGGATAGCTTCACTCATACTCTTCAATTAATCGAATCGTTTTATCTATATTACTCAATAGTGATAAAACTCTATATACCAACTCATATTCATCATAAAAACATTTTTATGATTAGCCATGACGACTACGATCAAATTTCGGGACGAAATTTCTTTAACGGGTAGGTACTGTGACGACACAGAAATTTTCGAACAAATTTAAACTTTATCTTTATATCATTAGATAAATATTTCAAACATATATATTACGTACAAATTTACAATTCTAAATAAAAATATATATATATTTTAACTTAGTCATAAAATGTTCTAATTTAAAATAATATATTTTGGTAAACAACGAGTCACTGATTTATAGAAGCAAATGACCAAAACACTCAAATAAATAAAGTTATACTTTGAGTGGGATTGTTTTCATTGTTTAAATCTATTGTTTTTATAAAGGTACGAGTCACTAAATGTAAAAGGCTAGTTTTCTCAGCATACGAAACGTCGTTGGAAAAACCGAAAGTGGTATATGAGTCGAGTGACAACGTACGAGTCATTTGAATAAAAATTACATTTTTACTACGCACGTAAATATAATATAATATTTAATTAATTCTAAAGATTAAATATATTATATATTAAATAATATATAAATTATGTATCATATGTAATAATGGAAGTGTCGGCAGCGTTTAAAATCATGGATATGAGCTGGAGAATGCTTGCATGCGATCGCATGCACATGTAGTAGATACCCCATGAAATCGCATGTGGTGAGTTAGATGGCCAAGTGTATTTAAAAGCTCGATCGTCTCATTCTCTGATTCATTTTCATTTTCAATCTCTCGCATCTCTCTACATATATATATATATATATAATTTAAATATTTTTATTATTATTAAGATTAAGATTATTATTATTAATCTTAATATTATTTAGTATTAGTATTAGTATTATTAGGTAGTGTTATTATTAGTATTATACATAAAATACTACTACAAGTGGTACGCGCGAGTTATTTCAAAACACGTTTTGTGAGCGGGATAGGGCTAAGGAAATTATGGGTTATAGCTATGGAGGTGATGGGTAATGTTCATGGGTATGCTTGTGAGATCAATTTAGTGTTTATCATCTCCGTTGCGTCTACGTACCTTTCCTGCAATATTGAATCTCAATATTGATACGTAAGCACTCATAATTTAATTTTTACATATTAATAGTGTATCCCTGACTAGTGCTCGAGTATATAGGATTATGCATGCTTGTACTTTTGATATTGTCCTTAGATAGGTTATGTTGAATCTTGAATTAGTTACCTATACGGTTGTGTAACATCCCGTTTTTCTTCATACATGTCTGAGGTACTTGATTGATCTTTAGAATGTTCATACTTGGTTGTATAATAGTATAAAGATGATTGTACGATGAGTGCATGAAGTGTACCAAGCGTACACGTGTTGCTTGTTCGAATGTCGAAGAAAACTGGACGTTGTTTGAGTTACATGATGTGTACGTACCTTTTCGATCCCAAATAAAGTTTGAGTTGACATTTCAAAACCTTACCATTAGAAAGGAAATCTTATTACGTTTCCAATGATATTTGATTCATCGAAAACGGAGTTACGGTCAAAAAGTTATGGCCAAAACAAGTTTGCTGAAGTTCGGATGAAACAGGCAATTGTCACGGCGCGACAAATTGCTCCGCGGCGCGACAACTGCCTATGTTGAAGGTCAGAAAGCTTGAAAAACATGTTCTAAAATCACCCTTTGGGCCACGGCGCGACAAATTGCTCCGCGGCGCGACAATAGGCACGATCTGGTGCTGTTCAGCCTTTTAATGAGTTAAATGAAGGGCAAAGTTGGTATTTCACATATGGACGGGTTTTTGGCCATAAAACTGATCCCAATCTTATCCAAACCTCATTCTCTTCATTCTCCTTCCCTCCCACTCACACCCCAAACCCTAGAGAGAGAGTAAAGGGTTTAGAGAGAGAAAGCTCGAATCGGGGATGAAGAAGAGTGATTCGGGTCGGGTCTCAAGAGTTAATGTTGTTCTCCTCGTTCACGGCTACGTTGTGATAGTGATGGTAAGTTCTAACTCCGAAATTCATCTTTATGATTTCATATTTAAGTTAGGGTTTTTAGCTTTTAGTTGTAAAACCCATTTAGATGATGAAGTGGGTTTATGGAAACTAGTTATTTTTGATACATGGCGGGTTTTGGGTTGATTGATGTTTTGGCCATGATTAGGCCTTGGTTTAGGGTGTAATCACTTAGTTTAGTGATTTTGGAAGTGTTGGAACCCTTTTGGGTGTATTTGAGTTGACTAATTTTGAAATGGGTCAAAAATTAGGGTTTATGTGTCAAATTGGGTTTTGAGTCAAGTTTTGGTGAATTAAGTATGCAAATACTTGATTTAAGTGTTAGTGGTCGTCTTGGAAATATAATCACTAGTCGTTAGTGATTTTGGGGCGTTTTATGACTTTGGTCAAAATGAGCAATTTGAATTGGGTCGAAATTGAGGATGACACTAATTTGGATTAATTGGATGTTAAACACTTTTGTTGAGTGTTAAATGATGCTTTTCATGTAATTACTCGCGAGAAGTGATTTTAGGTTAAAATTTGGTGTTTTAGCAATAAGGTCAAACTAGGTCAACCATGGAATGGGTTTTGTGTAAAATACGAGCTAGTATGCGTTTGAAGGTTAAAGTTGACATAATTGGGTATTTCGAGAACGCGGGAACTAGTCTCGCTAGTTTTGGACCTTCGGGTAGCGTTAAAAGTGCAAAAGGGTATATTTTGCACTTGTTGTTCATTTGGGCGGGTCGAGAGTCCAAATGGGGTTGTATGTTGATTATGTGTATGCCTATATGCGTATTATAGGTAAAATCTTGCTCGGATTTGAGGACGAAGATCATGTTGTACATGACTTGTGCGGGTATTCCAAGGTGAGTGGAATAATTATGCGTGTACGTATATAATGTATTTATTTGTGAAAATGAATGTGGAAGTGTCGCGGTGTTTAAGACACCACATTCTAGGTAACGAGTAGTATTGTCGCGGTGTTTAAGACACTACTCATTGTATGATTGACGAGTAGTAATGTCGCGGTGTTTAAGACACTACTCATTGTTTAATTGACATGTGGTATTGTCGCGGTGTTCAAGACACCACATCGTCATGGGAGTGGAATTGTTGCGGTGTTCAAGACACCACTCATTGTATTGAATGATGTGTGGATTCGTCGCGGTGTTTAAGACGCCACATTGTCGTAAGGGTGAGCTAGTCGCGGTGTTTAAGACATCACCCGGGGGATTAGTGATTACGCGGTGGTTAAGTAACACTAGTGGATGTTATGAACTCCAACGGACTTTCAAGTACCGTTCCCTTGTGTAATTGGTTAACCATGGTTGTGCGAATTGTACTTAGCATATTAAATTGTGAACTATATGCTGTTATCGTTGCTAGCTTATTGTGGAATGTGGATAGTAGTTTATGCATGATGATTGCATGTTGTCGTATTGCTAGCTCGTACGTGGTATTGTGTAAGTGTATGCAAGTAAGTAGGTTATATATGAACATGTATAATTATTGCATTCACTAAGCGTTAAGCTTACCCCTCTCGTTGTTTACCTTTTTACAGGTACTGTGTTATGAAGTTAGCTAGTTGTTAGACTAGTTGCGTAGGAGCACTTGGTCTCGATGGGGTAGCTATTGGACATTGGACACGGATCAGGGATTTGGTAGATCCTCGGGATTATGCTCCTGGTATCGGGTTGGGCTATTGTGTCTTAACCGTGGTGTTGTGTAAATGTTTCGAGGTCGTATGGTTTGGTTGTGTTGAGTCAAACCTTGTATGTGAAATACATTCTCGTAAGGATGTATGATGTCATTTGTAAACCAAGAGTCGAGATAAAACGTTAACGTGCTATTATGATAAATTGTATTCGGTTAAATTATTTGAAATGGTTTATGTAAAGTGGATATTTAATGGGACCTATCTTATAAAAAAAAAATGTACTCCGTTTTTGGTTAAACGGATTGGGGTTGTTTCAGGTTGAGATAAGGTATAAGATATGCATGTCATTGGAAAGCTAGCGAAAAATCAATAACTTTTCATTTAGAAATCGTGTGGTTTCGATGAACGGATTAAAAGATATGATCAACTAAATTATGATTAACATTAGTTAGAATTGCTTTTGAAACTGTAAATTAATATTTAAACAACTTGTCTATGAGATTGATAAATTGAATTTTTAAATATTACTAATCGATTAAATGAATTTCTATATAAGGCACGTCTCGTCTTGTTGAGCAATTGTCAAAGTTGACTGTCTTATCATGTTATAAATCTTTATAAACACTACAATCTGATTTTACAAGTATTGAAAAACTATGTGAAATAATAAAATATGTTCGATTGCCATGATAATTCAAATATAATATAGCTCCTGCAATAAATAATATTTTGAGTTTGATAAACTATAAATTCGTTCAATTATCTAGACTTATATTATGTTAATAGACATGTATAGATTTAAAGATCATATTGGGTAAGATTAACTTTTGAGATGACTTTTGTTAACTTTTGTATGTCGGTCTCGATCATTAGGATTATGATACACTATGACCAGACCTAATTTGTTAGACATGTATTGACCAACATATGTTCTCTAGGTTGAGATCTACGATTATTTTACATTCCGAGTTTCGGTCACATTCCGGTGAATTACTTTATGTGCTGTTAAGGTGAGTTTCATTTACTCCCTTTTTAATTGCTTTTGCAATCTATATTTTTGGGCTGAGAATACATGCACTTTATTTTAAACGCAATGGATACAAGTACATACTAAATTCTACACCGAGTTTGAACCGAAAATCCCTTAGCTTTGGTAACTAGTAACTGCCGGTTATAAGAACTGGTGGACGCGAGTAGTAGTATATGGATCCATAGGGATTGATATCCCCGTCCGAGCTAGAGCACTAGCCTTTTAACGGACGTATGCTATTTGAGAAGCGTATACGTTGGTTTGCGTATATTATTAAGATGATTATACAAAGGGTATAAAATATATATACGTTAAGTTTAGTTACCAGGGTGCTCAATTTCGTAGAATCTTTTGATAAACGTTTCGGATGAAATAAGTGAAATCTTGTGATCCACCTTTATATACAGATTATGCGCAACATTAAAACTATGAACTCACCAACCTTTGTGTTGACACTTTTAAGCATGTTTATTCTTAGGTTTCTAGAAGTCTTCCGCTATTTGCTTATATGTGATACAAGCTATGTGCATGGAGTCATAAATGCTTTAAATCGAGAAAACGTTGCATTCACAAAATCATCACCTATCTTATTTAGACTGCATTATCAACGGATGTATTATGGTAAACTATTATTTATGGTGATTGTCTATATGTAGAAATCATCAAACGTTGAAAACCTTAGAAATTGATATTTATTTATTGTGTACCTTTTGAAAAGAATGCAATGTTTACAAAACGTATCATATAGAGGTCAAAACCTCACTATGAAATCAATGAATGATGTATTCGTCTAAAGGGATTTGGACGGGTCATCACAGATCTCTATTCTTGTTAAACTTACCTTAGCTTTGATGAATGATGATGATGTTGATGATGACATTTAAACTTAATTTATTCATTTTTAAACTTTTGGGGACAACATACTGACCTAGTGACCTTTGACTTAGGTTGACGACCTTTCGGACCGACTTACTACCTGCATACATTTCATATCGACTTTTACTGCTTATTCACTGTGAGTTATAGCATCCCTTTACTACTTTTACTATTTTTAGGACTGAGAATACATACGCTTTTTACGTTTTACATACTAGACACGAGTACTTAAATTTTATATATGTGTGGGTTACAAAACGGCACAAAGATTCCCCTTAGCTCAGTAACGTTTAATCATTGGTTTCCTAACCGTGAACGCGAATCTTAGATATGGATCCATAGGGTTTGACATCCCCACTTGGGCTAGTCGCGCTAGCATTCAACGGGTGTTTAATACTTCGAGGACAAACGCACTCGCCAAGTGCACTTTTAGGGGGTGATATACATACGTTAAGTCTAGTTACCGGGTGCTCACGGTTAAGCATATACTTTTCATACTGATTTAAACTGCTGATTGAAGCACTGAAATCTCGTGGTCTACATTACTTTACTGATTACAAACTATAGCTCACCAACATTCGTGTTGACTTTTAAGCGTGTATTTCTCAGGTGCTTAGACGATGTTGCTTCTGCTGTTAGACTTGCTATCTTGGTGTTATAGACTTGCTGTTATGGACATGCTGTGTTAGATTTCTGCTGCATTACTTAGAGATATCTCAATCATGAAACTTTTCTTTTGCATTCGTAACTTATGTTATTTTCAAACAATGGCTTTGTAACGACCTTCGGGTTACGTACTTATGTTAACGCTTCTATTCATAGGAAGCACGTTATCTTTTGTAAAACGCTATCCTTTTATGAATGTAAAACTGGTTTTCAAACAACATATAGTGTTTGACCTTGTAATGATCATGTTGTTGATGAACCATACACGATGGTTTTTTACGGGGCATCACATGACTATTTGTGCATTATACTTGAATCTTTTCTTAGGTGAACTTCTTAATTGTACCTAACTCTCGTCATGCGAACCCGTACTCTGCCACTTACTGGCAACACACGTAAATTCAAGATTCATACACGTAAGGGTGACGATGACTTCATTAGTTATACTAGTTCGGGAACTCTGTCTCCCAGGTTATTATTCACCACCGTTCCAGCTTACTATCCACAAGTGCTGTAAAGTTTCCACCACTATGGCAATCATTAACCACTACCGATGTTACACCGGTGTTCTTCACTATCTACCACTTCTTTTTATTACCACCACTACTCTAGGTGAGTATCGTCATCACTACTTACCACTACGGTTGCGTACTACTCGTTATCCTAATTCGTTACTCTTTTCGTACCTAAAGACATTATTGTTTGATTTGAACTGCATTGACGTGAACAACCAGTTATACACTTCCCTCGTGAAACGCATCTTCATAGTTGCACTAATTCTTTCGATTCAATACTAGTCACGTTAGAGATGCCGTTACACTTTGTTCATTTTAAATCTTCATGATTACACGAACTTGATACTATGAAATGATGTGGGAATGGAGGTATGAGTTAGCGTAATATAACAACACTCGATCAATGTGGTTATATTATGGTAAGTCATACCAAAGTTCTAATGACTCGTGAAGTTAATTGGACTCAATCAACCTAATCACCACCATGTTGTCATCCGAAAACTTCGAGAATATTGATAACAACCATACGAGGGACACATCTTGATATTGCCAAATCATATTGATGCTTCTGAATAAATGACCAATTCTTTCAACTTCAAAACATATGTTACACGTGTATACGATCTCGTTTTCGCACACTTTCATCAACGAACTACGAAATGCATGATAAGCTCACATCGAGGTGGAAACTCCTCTCGCATTACACTCGTACTTCCATGTAAGGAAATCTTTTATCTAAATTTTCAATGGATAGAAAGACTCTTCACGTTATACTAGTATTCGCCACGAGGGTGAATAGTCCTAACCAACGTTTTCAGAAACCGATAAGAAACTTGTTCTAACAAACGTCTTTCAGAAACCGACAAAATGGGAAAGACTTGTACAACTATACATTATAGGAATTCTATCTCGATACGGTGTGCCATTGTCATTTATTTCGGATCGAGATGCTCGTTTCACTTCTAAACTTAAAAAAAGCATTGGAAACACGTTTAGACATGAGTACCGCGCATCATCTACAAACCGATGGACCAAGCAAACGTACGATTCAAACCTTGGAAGACATATTACGAACTTGTATTGTTGCCCTTAGCCGATTCCTCTTACAATGATAATTATCATTCGAGTATTAACGACGCACCTTTTGAAGCTTTATGTGGCCGCAAATGTCGTTCTCCTAATCGTTGGGCCGAAGTAGATGACAAGCAAACCACCGGACCCGAACTCATTCATGAAATAACCGTTAAGATCGTTCAAATTCGAGAAAGGCTCAAGATGGCCCGTAGTCACCACTATGCCGATGTTAGACGTAAACCTCTCGAATTCCAAGTGGGTGACCTCGAAATGTTAAAAGTCGCACCTTGAAAAGGTGTAATCCGTTTCGAGAAATGTAGAAGGCTAAATCCACGATATTTTGATCCTTTTGAAATCTTGGGTGTATTGGACCCATTGCTTACCGTTTAGACCTTCCGACTCAATTAAATTCCGTTCATCCTACATTCTATGTATCGAACTTAAAAAAGTGTCTCGCCAAACAAGAACTTGTTATTCCTTTCGATGAGCTTACTATCGATGAAAAACTCCACTTCATGGGAAAACCGGTTGAAATTATGAATCGTGAAACCAAACTAAAAAAAAAACAGGGTAAAATTCCTATTGTCAAAGTTCGTTGGAATGCCAAAAGAGGACCCGAGTTTGCGTGGGAAAGACAAGATCAAATGCAAAAAAAGTACCCTTACTTATTCGTAGAATTGGCAATGCAAGGTCTCAAGGAAGAAACAATGACTACTACTTCCAACTAAATTTCGTGACGAAATTTCTTTTAAGGTGTGGGTAATGTAATAACCCGCCTTTTTCCTTTAATTTATTTTATCGCCGTCTTTTTTTTTTTAAATAATATATTTCGTTATCTAAATTCGTATCTTCCATTGACTAGCATTTTAATATTTCCCGTTATTTAATTATAACATCTCTCGTTACCCTAGCGTATTTAAAATATTTCGTTCAGTAAATTCACGCACCCGCTTTTAAACTCGAAGGACTAATGGTGTCAAGTGGGCAAACTAGTGACTAGTCAACTAGTCAATCCCCCACCACCACCACCATTCATTTCATTTTATTTTTCTTTTCCAATTTCCTTTCAAGTATTACTTCCACTTTTGCATCCTTTTCATCTTCAACAAAGAATCATCATCTAATTCAAGTCTAACAAGCTTCCAACAAAACAATTTGTACTTTTGGAATCCTCTCTTCATCCTCTAGGTTTTGATACTAACTTCATCTCTTTTGGGTAACTTTCTAAAAAATCTAGATTTCTCTAAATTCATTTTATAGACTTGAAATGGTGTTAATTGGTGTCTATGGCTCACTAGGTTGTTGTGTATGTAAATGGTTTGCTCGATTTGTTTATTTTGAATAACTAGCATGAACACTTGAAAAGGGTTTGTTTAATCTTGAGTTTTGGGTGATTTAATGTTGTTAAATGTTAAAGCTCATATATTAAATGTGTTACTAGCATCATTAGCTTCGTTTTGTGTAGTGACCCAAACTTTTCCATGTTTATATATATATTAAATGAAATTGTTATTTACATGATTAAGTGTTTCCAACATGTTAAGCAATCAAACTTGTTAAGACTTGATTAATTGAAATAGGTTTCATATAGACAATTGACCACCTAAGTTGACCGGTGATTCACGAACGTTAAAACTTGTAAAAACTATATGATGACATATATATGTATATATATATAGTTAACATGATATTATGATAAGTAAACATATCATTAAGTATATTAACAATGAACTACATATGTAAAAACAAGACTACTAACTTAATGATTTTGAAACGAGACATATATGTAACGATTATCGTTGTAACGACATTTAATGTATATATATCATATTAAGAGATATTCATATATCATAATATCATGATAATATAATAATTTAAAATCTCATTTGATATTATAAACATTGGGTTAACAACACTTAACAAGATCGTTAACCTAAAGGTTTCAAAACAACACTTACATGTAACGACTAACGATGACTTAACGACTCAGTTAAAATGTATATACATGTAGTGTTTTAATATGTATTCATACACTTTTGAAAGACTTCAAGACACTTATCAAAATACTTCTACTTAACAAAAATGCTTATAATTACATCCTCGTTCAGTTTCATCAACAATTCTACTCGTATGCACCCGTATTTGTACTCGTACAATACACAGCTTTTAGATGTATGTACTATTGGTATATACACTCCAATGATCAGCTCTTAGCAGCCCATGTGAGTCACGTAACACATGTGGGAACCATCATTTGGAAACTAGCATGAAATATCTCATAAAATTACAAAAATATGAGTAATCATTCATGACTTATTTACATGAAAACAAAATTACATATCCTTTATATCTAATCCATACACCAACGACCAAAAACACATAAAAACACTTTCATTCTTCAATTTTCTTCATCTAATTGATCTCTCTCAAGTTCTATCTTCAAGTTCTAAGTGTTCTTCATAAATTCCAAAAGTTCTAGTTTCATAAAATCAAGAATACTTCCAAGATTGCAAGTTTACTTCCAAGTTTTCTAAATCCATTCCAAGTAATCATCCAAGATCAAGAAACCTTTGTTACTTACAGTAGGTTATCTTTCTAATACAAGCTAATAATCATATTCAAACTTTAATTCAATTTCTATAACTATAACAATCTTATTTCGAGTGAAAATCTTACTTGAAATTGTTTTCGTGTCATGACTCTGCTTCAAGAACTTTCAAGCCATCCAAGGATCCTTTGAAGCTAGATCCATTTTTCTCATTTCCAGTAGGTTTATTCAAGGAACTTGAGGTAGTAATGATGTTCATAACATCATTCGATTCATACATAAAAAGCTGTCTTATTCAACGTTATAAACTTGTAATCACTAGAACATAGTTTAGTTAATTCTAAACTTGTTCGCAAATAAAGTTAATCCTTCTAACTAGACTTTTAAAATCAACTAAACACATGTTCTATATCTATATGATATGCTAACTTAATGATTTAAAACCCGAAAACACGATAAACACCATAAAATTGGATATACGCCGTCGTAGTAAAACCGGGGGCTGTTTTGGTTGGGATAATTAAAAGTTAAGAAGAACTTTGATTTAAAAGCTATACTTCTGGAAAAATGATTTTTCTTATGAACATGAAACTATATCCAAAAATCATGGTTAAACTCAAAGTGAAAGTATGTTTTTCAAAATGGTCATCAAGATGTCGTTCTTTCGACGGAAATGACTACCTCTTTCAAAAATGACTTGTAACTTGTATTTCCGACTATAAACTTATACTTTTTCTACTTTGATTCATAAAGTTAAGTTCAATATGAAACCGTGGCCACTGAAATCACTCAAAACGGATTAGAAACGAAGAAATGGCGAGTAAAACAAGATTGATAAAAACTACTCATTTTACCTACGTGAAAGTTAGTAATAAATCTATTCCAACCATAACCTAATCAACTTATATTGTATATTATGTAATCTTGAAATACCATAGACACGTATACAATGTTTCGACCTATCATGTCGACCCATCTATATATATATTGCGGAACAACCATAGACACTCTATATGTGAATGTTGGAGTTAGCTATACAGGGTTGAGGTTGATTCCAAAATATATATATAGTTTGAGTTGTGATCAATACCGAGATACGTATACACTGGGTCGTGGATTGATTCAAGATAATAATTATCGATTTATTTCTGTACATCTAACTGTGGACAACTAGTTGTAGGTTACTAACGAGGACAGCTGACTTAATAAACTTAAAACATCAAAATGTATTAAAAGTTTTGTAAATATATTTTGAACATACTTTGATATATATGTATATATTGTTATAGGTTTGTGAATCAACTAGTGGCCAAGTCTTACTTCCCGACGAAGTAAAAATCTGTGAAAGTGAGTTATAGTCCCACTTTTATAATCTAATATTTTTGGGATGAGAATACATGCAGGTTTTATAAATGATTTACCAAATAGACACAAGTACGTGAAACTATATTCTATGGTTGAATTATCGAAATCGAATATGCCCCTTTTTATTAAGTCTGGTAATCTAAGAATTAGGGAACAGACAACCTAATTGACGCGAATCCTAAAGATAGATCTATTGGGCCAAACAAACCCCATCCAAAGTACCGGATGCTTTAGTACTTCGAAATTTATATCATATCCGAAGGGTGTCCCGGAATGATGGGGATATTCTTATATATGCATCTTGTTAATGTCGGTTACCAGGTGTTCACCATATGAATGATTTTTATCTCTATGTATGGGATGTGTATTGAAATATGAAATCTTGTGGTCTATTGTTACGATTTGATATATGTAGGTTAAACCTATAATTCACCAACATTTTTGTTGACGTTTAAAGCATGTTTATTCTCAGGTGAATACTAAGAGCTTCCTTTGTTGCATACTAAAATAAGGACAAGATTTGGAGTCCATGTTTGTATGATATTGTGTAAAAACTGCATTCAAGAAACTAATTTCGATGTAACATATTTGTATTGTAAACCATTATGTCATGGTCGTGTGTAAACAGGATATTTTAGATTATCATTATTTGATAATCTACGTAAAGCTTTTTAAACCTTTATTTATGAAATAAAGGTTATAGTTTGTTTTAAAAATGAATGCAGTCTTTGAAAAACGTCTCATATAGAGGTCAAAACCTCGCAACGAAATCAATTAATATGGAACGTTTTTAATCAATAAGAACGAGACATTTCATTTTGGTATGTAGGTTGATTTAGAAAAACTTCATTAACAAAATTGTTGAATTCATGATTTTTGGTTAGGGTTTAGTAACCTTGAATATGAATTTTTATGCATTTAATGCTATGAAATGTTGTTAGTAAGTGTTTAGTTGTAATGTATGTTTAATTACCTTTGAAACGGCATATCGTATGTGTAAATTGGATTCCCGAATCACCATCTGCATTTTTGAACTTCAGACGTTAAATAATGATCATTCGACGAGGTTTTCTTTATTGTAAATGATGAATTTGATTGATGATATGTGGTTAGTTGTATTCCTCATTAAAAAACCTTTCCAACGATGTATGATATGCGTTTTTAATGTTTCCGGATCATTAGTTGTGTTAAAATGAAGTTTTGTTCGTGCATTAAGTGTTCAAAAGTGCCTAAATTGCAGATCAGACACCCTGAGCACCGCTCAAGGCCCCTGGAGCGCCGCTCAAGGCCCCTGGAGTGCCGATCAAGGCCCCTGGATATATATGCGTGCTCTTTTATTGTTACCAGGGAACCTTTTATATTCCACCATATTACCAGCAGACGTACCAGCAACCTCGTTGCTACTTGGCTTAAATCTCTCTGATAAATCATTATATTTATTCATTGAAACCCTATCATATACTCATTCACATCTTGTAACGAGAACTGCCATACCAATTACCGGGAATCAGCAATCAGTACTTTGAAAACTCACAGCATATCTACATCAACAGTTATATGTATAACATTTATCTCTTAGAATTATGATCTTTCATTCTGAAATTCTGAAAAGCACTCAGTCTACAAATCAATACTCTGAATGTTGAAAAAGCTGAATGAAGCAGCAGAAACCGTAGACAACCATAAACGACCTTAATCATCAGAAGTTTGATGATAAAGAATAGTATGTTGGAAAAGCTTAGAAAAGTTAGAACTGGAAAATGGATTGAGCTAACCACGAAGGAGACCAAGGACAAAAACAAGGACCATACCCTATATTCAAAGAATCCAGGTAATTCTGGATCCGTTAAAATCTTTAGAAATATCTTGCTCCGAAGTCATGTTAAAATCTTGTTGAAAATTTTTCTTCATCAACCTTCGAACTTGGAAATTCCAAAATATCATCATAAATATCTTCGATATTTCTGAGGATATTTTCATAAATATTCTCGTCCGAAATTATATACCTCTTCGTGCTTCCCGTGTTTCATTGTATTGGAAACTTCTGTAAAATCTAAGTTTAATTTATGAATGAATTCTGGAGAAATGTAAAGAAATTGATGCGTGAATTAGTATAATATAATGACACTTGATCAACGTGATTATATTACAGTAAGTCATGCTGAGTTTCTAATGAAATGTGATGATTCACAGATCATAACATCATCATGTGCCATGTTACATAACTCTTTCATTCTGCTTAACTTCTGAACATATCAAGAAAGTATATTCTTGATAGTTCTATTCTCAGTGATTCTGGTAATTTGACAAATCAAATCGTGCTATTACGTTCTTTCTTGTTTAGAACATTAAGTTCATTCGAAACTCCATACTTACGAATTCTGGACCATTACTTGCTTTACTAGAGGTCGAGTAGAGAATAAAAAGGCAAAGAGCTCCAAAATATAAGACAAAATATAAAGCCCAATAACAACACGGAGGTTACAAACCGTGGATATTAGTACGAATAGCAATATAAAGACACGGTAGAATTAAGAATAGTATCACCCCAAGGTAATAGTAGAAGTAAACAGATTTTTCTGATGGAAGATTGAAAAGAAGGATGACAGAAAATGATAATTAAAAAAAATATCAAGGATTAGAACAGGATTAAGCATTTTCACAATCTTTTGTGTATATGAACTAAGAAATAAAGTATAGGAATGGTGAGAATAATGGAACGGAAGAGTTTAATTTATAAAGGAAAAATCAGACGTAACAATCGAGGTAGATCACCGTATTTAATTATAGAGATCTTAAGAAGAATCAAATCTTTTAAATTTCGAAGATTTTCTTTAAATCCCTTGAATTCCAGAATTCAACCAAGACAACGTCAAAAGATATGACGAAACTTTATTTCTCTCATTTCACTCTTTTGTGATAACTTCATTCGTACACTTCGAATAATCGAATTGTTTTATCCATATTACGCAATGATGATAAAACTCCATTTATCAATTTGTATGTGTCATGAAAACATACTTATTGTCAGTCATGACGATCCCAATCAAATTTCGGGACGAAATTTCTTTAACGGGTAGGTACTGTGACGACCCGAGAAATTTCGACCAAATTTAAACTTAATCTTTATATGGTTTCGACACGATAAGCAAAGTCTGTTAAACTAAATCTCAAAAATTTTGAACTGTTTCAGATATCTATTTGACCTTTGACTATTTCCGATGATTCACGAACCACTATATATATATATATATATATATATATATATATATATATATATATATATATATATATATATATATATATTAATTTGAAATAGAAACTTATATGAGTTAGTTTATTTGTGTAAATAAAATATTACATGACATTACTATAAATCTATCTATATATGAAAAGTACATGGAATATATATAATTTAGAATTTATTTAATAAACGCTCGTAGCACTCGTTTACCATCTTGATGGTTATTAATCAAGTTGAAAACGAACTTATATGATTTTAAAATAAAAGGTGATTCGAAAATGAGTTATATAAGTTATAGGCTTATTAAAAGTATATTTAGGATCTAATTATTTAATTTTGACACTTTTTATATTTTACCCATAAATGAGAGGGACAGTTGATGTAATTTTTATTTATTAAATTAATGACTGAATTTTATACCATAATGACCAAAATAAATAAATATAGTTAATTTAAAAATATGGAATTTTCCTGAATACTTTTACCCGGCTGCTTAACTGTGTTGATTGATTATCCTATTTCTACTTTTTGCTAATTGATTTATTGTACCTAAATTTTTGACTTAATTAGTCAAATATGTTATATTATATATACAATTACACTTATGTTAATTAGAAAATGAAGCATCATCTCCTCTTCACTCCAAGATCATCTTCATTTTTTTATCGACAACCCAAACCGAGAAACACCCTGATAACTAACTCGATCGCCACCGTCTTCGGTCTTTAAACAACCACCGTGATCCGCCATTCAGCACCACTTGCTATATAAATTTTGGTTGAAGAAACAAGCCACCACCACCGAAACTAATCACCATCACCCTTGTTACAACCACCGTACAACACCTATGATCTTCTTCTTCTTCGTGACTTGCTCGACATCACCCGACCTACACCACCTTCGGCTAACACTTAAACCACCAAACCCACTTGCATAGTTTTACATCTCATTCTCTTTATAGGATCCCGTCACCACCTTATCACTTTCTTCTTCACCACCTTGATTTTTTTTTTATTTTTCTGTTTAGTCGAGTTATAACCATCACCAACCATCGTTATTTTTCTACTACACAACCGTCGACCACCGGATAAACAACCATCAATCACCATAACCACCACCTTTTTTTCTTATTCATTTCATTCTTTCAATTCTTTGTTCGCTACTACGGTTACGTTTATCCCGATGTAAACAACTGAAGTCAATCATTTCGAACACCATGAACCGTGGTAAAACGCTTCCGATTACTTTATGTTTCTTTTCTTAGTTTCGGTCAACACCTAGATGAAACAAGAACAATGTTACAGCGACCATCATATTTATTATTTTGTTTCTGTTCTTGCTATAACAACGATGAAGGTGAAGAGCTGCTTATAGACGTGTTGATGATGGTAGATGACGATTTTACTTATGATGATGTGATGGTAACGATTAAGATGATGATGATTGAAATTGTTGATGATGATGGTAATGACTCGTTGATGATGAATGCGAATGATATCACAAAGATGATATTGATGATGATTAAGATGATTGCCGATGGTGATGAAGGGGAATACAAATATTGACAATGATGATGAAACATGGAGTAGGGCATGCGTATATTTTTTTATTTATATTCTGCCAATTCGTAATTCATTTTTACCAGATCAAAAAGCCACCAAGTTTGCTTGTTAGGCCGTTATGATTTAATTGGATTATGTTATGAGATTGAGGAATGGGCCGAGTTCTTGTTTCCTATTGGGCCAGAATCATGTTGGGCCACTGCTGAAACAAAGTGGGATATTAAAAAGGTTTTCGGGTTAAATAGATTACGTTGGTAATATAAATCAAAAAAATAGTAACAGAGGGATGGTCTGAGGTCTTTGTATGGTTAGCGAGAGGTTGCGGGTTCGAGCCTGGTCAGAGGCGTTTTTTTTTTTTTTTTAAAGGTTATACATTAAGGTAGCATTTCTAACCTTATTATTATTATTATTATTATTATTATTATTATTATTATTATTATTATTATTATTATTATTATTATTATTATTATTATTATTATTATTATTATTAACATAAGAACTGTTATTATTATTATTATCATTATTACTTTCATATTAACAAAATTATTATAACAAATATATTACTAAATTAAATAAGTAATAAACTAGTTTGATTTTTATTACATGTTAATTATATGTATTAATATATATACTTGATTTAGGTTCGTGAATCCGAGGCCAACCCTGCATTGTTCTGTTTAGTCGTATGCATATTTTTACTACAAAATATCGTATCGTGAGTTTCATTTGCTCCCTTTTTAAATGCTTTTGCAATATATATGTTTGGGACTGAGAATACATGCTGAAATGTCCCGTTCATATTGATTATAAACGTTCCATATTAATTGATTTCGTTGCGAGGTTTTGACCTCTATATGAGACGTTTTTCAAAGACTGCATTCATTTTTAAAACAACCATAACCTTTATTTTATCTATAAAGGTTTAAAAAGCATTACGTAAATTATCAAATAATGATAATCTAAAATATACTGTTTACACACGACCATTACATAATGGTTTACAATAAGAATATATTACATCAAAAATAATTTTCTTGAATGCAGTTTTTACATAATATCATACAAGCATGGACTCCAAATCTTGTCCTTATTTTAGTATGCAATAGCGGAAGCTCTTAATAATCACCTGAGAATAAACATGCTTAAAACGTCAACAAAAATGTTGGTGAGTTATTGGTTTAACCTATATATTATCAAATCATAATAATAGACCACAAGATTTCATATTTCAATATACATCCCATACATAGAGATAAAAATCATTCATATGGTGAACACCTGGTAACCGACATTAACAAGATGCAGATAAGAATATCCCCTATCATTCCGGGAAATTCTTCGGACATGTTAAAAACAACATCGAAGTACTAAAGCATCCGGTACTTTGGATGGGGTTCGTTAGGCCCAATAGATCTATCTTTAGGATTCGCGTCAATTAGTAGATCGGTTTACTAATTCTTAGGTTACCAAGCAAAAGGGGCATATTCGGCTTCGATCATTCACCCATATAATGTAGTTTCATTTACTTGTGTCTATTTCGTAAAACATTTGTAAAACTGCATGTATTCTCATCCCAAAATATTAGATTTTAAAAGTGGGACTATAACTCACTTTCACAGATTTTTACTTCGTCGGGAGTAAGACTTAGCCACTGGTAGATTCACGAACCTATAACAAATATATACATATATATATCAAAGTATGTTCAAATATATTTACAACATTTTTAATACATTTTAATGTTTTAAGTTTATTAAGTCAGCTGTCCTCGTTAGTAACCTACAACTAGTTATCCATAGTTAGATGTACAGAAATAAATTGATATATATTATCTTGAATCAATCCAAGACCCAGTGTATACACGTCTCAGGCTAGATCACAACTCAAAGTATATATATTTTTAGAATCAACCTCAACCCTGTATAGCTAACTCCAACATTACTGCATATAGAGTGTCTATGGTTGTTCCAAATAATATATATAGATGGGTCGATATGATATGTCAAAACATTTGCATACGTGTCTATGGTATCCCAAGATTACATAATATATTAGAATACATGTATAATACAATATAAGTTAGCTAGAATATGATTTGTATAGAATTGTTACAATATTTCCCGTAGCTACAACAATCAAAAAATATCCAATCTTGTTTTACCCATAACTTCTTCGTTTTACATCCGTTTTGAGTGAATCAAATTGCTATGGTTTCATATTGAACTCTATTTTATGAATCTAAAAAGAAAAAGTATAGGTTTATAGTCATAAATATAAGTTACAAGTCATTTTTGTAAGAGGTAGTCATTTCAGTCGAAAGAACGACGTCTTGATGACCATTTTGAAAAAACAAACTTCCACTTTGAGTTTAACCATGATTTTTGGATATAGTTTCATGTTCATAAGAAAAATCATTTTCCCAGAAGAACAACTTTTAAATCAAAGTTTATCATAGTTTTTAATTAACTAACCCAAAACAGCCCGCGGTGTTACTACGACGGCGTATATCCGGTTTTACGGTGTTTTTCGTGTTTTCCGGTTTTAAATCATTAAATTAACATATCATATAGATATAGAACATGTGTTTAGTTGATTTTAAAAGTCAAGTTAGAAGGATTAACTTTTGTTTTAACTAAACTATGTTCTAGTGATTTCAAGTTTAAACCTTCGAATAAGGTAGTTTTATATATATGAATCGAATGATGTTAAGAACATCATTACTACCTCAGGTTTTGTGGATAAACCTACTGGAAATTAGAAAAATAGATCTAGCTTCAAAGGATCCTTGGATGGCTTGAAAGTTCTTGAAGCAGAATTATGACACGAAAACAAGTTTAAGTAAGATTTTCACTCGATATAAGATTGTTATAGTTATAGAAATTGAATCAAAGTTTGAATATGAGTATTACCTTGTATTAGAAAGATATATTACTGTAAATAAGAAAGATTTCTTGAGGTTGGATGATCACTTTACAAGATTGGAAGTAAGCTAGCAAACTTGGAAGTATTCTTGATTTTATGAAACTAGAACTTATAGAATTTTTGAAGAACACTTAGAACTTGAAGATAGAACTTGAGAGAGATTAATTAGATGAATAAAATTGAAGAATGAAAGTGTTTGTAGTTGTTTTTGGTCGTTGGTATATGGATTAGATATAAAGGATGTGTAATTTTGTTTACATGTAAATAAGTCATGAATGATTACTAATATTTTTGTAATTTTATGAGATATTTCATGCTAGTTGCCAAATGATGGTTCCCACATGTGTTAGGTGACTATAATGGGCTACTAAAAGCTGATCATTGGAGTGTATATACCAATAGTACATACATCTAAAAGTTGTGTATTGTACGAGTACGAATACGGGTGCATACGAGTAGAATTGTTGATGAAACTGAACGAGGATGTAATTGTAAGCATTTTTGTTAAGTAGAAGTATTTTGATAAGTGTCTTGAAGTCTTTCAAAAGTGTATGAATACATATTAAAACACTACATGTATATACATTTTAACTGAGTCGTTAAGTCATCGTTAGTCGTTACATGTAAATGTTGTTTTGAAACCTTAGGCTAACGATCTTGTTAATTGTTGTTAACCCATTGTTTTTTATATCTAAAGAGATTTTAAATTATTAAATTATCATGATATTATGATATATTAATATATCTTAGTATCATATATATACAGTTAAATGTTGTTACAATGATAATCGTTACATATATGTCTCGTTTCGAATCATTAAGTTAGTAGTCTTGTTTTTACATATGCAGTTCATTGTTAATACACTTAATGACATGTTTACTTATCATTTATCATGATTAAACATAGTGTATCAATATCTTAATATGATTCATATGTATTTAGTAAGACTTTGTTATAACGATAATCGTTATATAAATCGTTTCGAGTTTCTTAATTCAATAAACTCAATTTTATGTATATAACTAATTGTTAAAATACCGAATGAGATACTTACTTATCATAATATCATGTTAACTATATATATAATCATATATATGTCATCATATAGTTTTTACAAGTTTTAACGTTCGTGAATCACCGGTCAACTTGGGTGGTCAATTGTCTATATGAAACCTATTTCAATTAATCAAGTCTTTACAAGTTTGATTGCTTAACATGTTGAAAACACTTAATCATATAAATATCAATTTCATTTAATATATATAAACATGGAAAAGTTCGGGTCACTACAGAACCTACCAATTAAATAAATTTCGTTCCGAAATTTTAAGCAGTTGGAGGTGTTGACGTATCTTCTGGAAATAAGTGCGGGTATTTCTTTTTCATCTGATCTTCTCATTCCCATGTGAACTCGGGTCCTCTACGAGCATTCCATCAAACCTTAACAATTGGTATCTTGTTTTGCTTAAGTCTTTTAACCTCACGATCCATTATTTCGACGGGTTCTTCGATGAATTGAAGTTTTTCGTTGATTTGGATTTCGTCTAATGGAATAGTGAGATCTTCTTTAGCAAAACATTTCTTCAAATTCGAGACGTGGAAAGTGTTATGTACAGCCGCGAGTTTTTGAGGTAACTCAAGTCGGTAAGCTACTGGTCCGACACGATCAATAACCTTGAATGGTCCAATATACCTTGGATTTAATTTCCCTCGTTTACCAAATCGAACAACGCCTTTCCAAGGTACAACTTTAAGCATGACCATCTCTCCATTTTCAAATTCTATATCTTTTCTTTTAATGTCAGCGTAGCTCTTTTGTCGACTTTGGGCGGTTTTCAACCGTTGTTGAATTTGGATGATCTTCTCGTTAGTTTCTTGTATTATCTCCGGACCCGTAATCTGTCTATCCCCCACTTCACTCCAACAAATTGGAGACCTGCACTTTCTACCATAAAGTGCTTCAAATGGTGCCATCTCAATGCTTGAATGGTAGCTGTTGTTGTAGGAAAATTCTGCTAACGGTAGATGTCGATCCCAACTGTTTCCGAAATCAATAACACATGCTCGTAGCATGTCTTCAAGCGTTTGTATCGTCCTTTCGCTCTGCCCATCAGTTTGTGGATGATAGGCAGTACTCATGTCTAGACGAGTTCCTAATGCTTGCTGTAATGTCTGCCAGAATCTTGAAATAAATCTGCCATCCCTATCAGAGATAATAGAGATTGGTATTCCATGTCTGGAGACGACTTCCTTCAAATACAGTCGTGCTAACTTCTCCATCTTGTCATCTTCTCTTATTGGCAGGAAGTGTGCTGATTTGGTGAGACTATCAACTATTACCCAAATAGTATCAAAACCACTTGCAGTCCTTGGCAATTTAGTGATGAAATCCATGGTAATGTTTTCCCATTTCCATTCCGGGATTTCGGGTTTCTGATACTCCGCTTTGACCTTAGAACACGTCAAACATTCTCCTACGTATTTAGCAACATCGGCTTTCATACTCGACCACCAAAAATGTTTCTTGAGATCCTTGTACATCTTCCCCGTTCCAGGATGTATTGAGTATCTGGTTTTATGAGCTTCTCTAAGTACCATTTCTCTCATATCTCCAAATTTTGGTACCCAAATTCTTTCAGCCCTATACCGGGTTCCATCTTCCCGAATATTAAGATGCTTCTTCGATCCTTTGGGTATTTCATCCTTTAAATTTCCCTCTTTTAAAACTCCTTGTTGCGCCTCCTTTATTTGACTAGTAAGGTTAGTGTGAATCATTATATTCATAGCTTTTACTCGAATGGGTTCTCTGTCCTTTTTGCTCAAGGCGTCGGCTACCACATTTGCCTTCCCCGGGTGGTAACGAATCTCAAAGTCGTAATCATTCAACAATTCAATCCACCTACGCTGCCTCATATTCAGTTGTTTCTGATTAAATATGTGTTGAAGACTTTTGTGGTCGCTATATATAATACTTTTTTACCCCATATAAGTAGTGCCTCCAAGTCTTTAATGCAAAAACAACTGCGCCTAATTCCAAATCATGCATCGTATAATTCTGCTCTTGAATCTTCAATTGTCTAGATGCATAAGCAATTACCTTCGTTCATTGCATTAATACACAACCGAGACCTTGCTTTGAGGCGTCACAATATATCACAAAATCATCATTCCCTTCAGGTAATGACAATATAGGTGCCGTAGTTAACTTTTTCTTCAATAATTGAAACGCTTTCTCTTGTTCATCCTTCCATTCAAATTTCTTCCCTTTATGCGTTAATGTAGTCAAGGGTTTTGCTATTTTGGAAAAATCTTGGATGAATCTCCTGTAATAACCAGCCAGTCCTAAAAATTGACGTATGTGTTTTGGAGTTTTCGGGGTTTCCCACTTTTCAACGGTTTCAATCTTTGCTGGATCCACCTGAATACCTTCTTTGTTCACTAAATGACCGAGGAATTGAACTTCTTCCAACCAAAATGCACACTTTGAAAATTTAGCGTACAGTTTTTCTTTTCTCAGGAACTCTAGCACTTTTCTCAAATGTTCTTCGTGCTCTTGGTCATTCTTTGAGTAAATAAGTATGGCATCGATGAAAGCAATGACAAACTTGTCAAGATATGGCCCACACACTCGGTTCATGAGGTCCATGAACACAGCTGGTGCGTTAGTCAATCCAAACGGCATAACCATAAACTCGTAATGACCGTAACGCGTCCTAAAAGCAGTCTTTAGAATATCATCCTCCTTCACCCATATTTGATGATATCCAGAACGTAAATCGATCTTCGAATAAACTGACGAGCCTTGTAGTTGATCAAATAAGTCGTCGATTCTCGTTAATGGGTAACGGTTCTTGATGGTAAGTTTGTTCAACTCTAGGTAGTCGATACACAACCTGAATGTACCATCTTTCTTCTTGACAAACAGAACAGGAGCTCCCCATGGTGATGTACTTGGTCGAATGAAACCACGCTCTAAAAGTTCCTATAATTGACTTTGTAATTCTTTCATTTCCCTAGGTGTGAGTCTGTATGGAGCACGAGCTATTGGTGCAGCTCCTGGTACAAGGTCTATTTGAAATTCAACGGATCGATGTGGGGGTAATCCCGGTATTTCTTTCAGAAATACATCGGAAAATTCTTTTGCGACGGGAACATCACTGATGTTCTTTTCTTCAGGTTTAACTTCCTCGATGTGTGCTAGAATGACGTAACAACCTTTTCTTATTAGTTTTTGCGCCTTCAAACTACTAATAAGATTTAACTTCGCGTTGTTCTTTTCTCCGTACACCATTAAAGGTTTTCCTTTTTCACGCATAATGCGAATCGCATTTTTGTAACAAACGACCTCTGCTCTTACCTTCTTCAACCAGTCCATGCCAATTATTACATCAAAACTCCCTAACTTGACTGGTATTAAATCAATCTTAAACGTTTCATCACCCAGTTTAATTTCTCTATCCCGACATATATTATCTGCTGAAATTAATTTACCATTTGCTAATTCGAGTAAAAATTTATTATCCAAAGGCATCAATGGGCAACTTAATTTAGCACAAAAATCTCTACTCATATAGCTTCTATTCGCACCAGAATCAAATAAAACATAAGCAGATTTATCGTCAATAAGAAACGTACCCGTAACAAGCTCCGGGTCTTCCTCTGCTTCTGCCGCATTAATATTGAAAACTCTTCCATGGCCCTGCCCATTAGTATTCCCCTGATTCGGGCAATTTCTAATAATGTGGCCCAATTTTCCACATTTATAACAAACAGCGTTGGTATTACTTGCTCCGACACTATTCGTTTCGGCATTACTTGTTCCGACATTATTTGTTCCTTTAGTTTTGTTAAACTTTGGTCCGTAGACCTCACACTTTGTCGCGCTCTGACCATTTCTTTTACACCTGTTGCAAAATGTCGTGCAAAACCCCTGATGATTTTCTTCACACCTATGACATGGCTGTTTTTGGTTTTTGTTGCCGTTGTTGTTGTTGAGGTTGTTGTTGGGATTGTTATTGTTGTTGAAACGGTTGTTGTAGTTGTTGTTGTTGTTGGGATGTTTGTTGTAGTTATTGTTAGGATTACGGTTATTGTTGCGATTGTTGTTGCGGTTGTTGGGATAGTTGTTGCGATTGTGGTTGTAATTGTTGTTGTTGTTGTACTGGTGACTCTTGTCACTGTTTTCCTCCCACTTCGTCTTGAGTTGTTTCGTGTTAGCTTCTTCGGCCGCCTGCTCTTTAGTTCTTCCCTCAATCTGATTTATGAGTTTATGAGCCATTCGACTTGCCTTCTGTATAGAAGCGGGCTCGTGTGAGCTCACATCTTCTTGAATCCTTACTGGTAACCCTTTTACAAACGCGTCGATCTTCTCTTCTTCATCTTCGAACGCTCCCGGACATAATAGGCACAACTCTGTGAATCGTCGTTCATATGTGGTAACGTCGAACCCTTGTGTTCTTAATTCTCTAAGTTCTGCCTTGAGTTTATTGACTTCGTTTCTAGGACGGTACTGCTCGTTCATCAATTGCTTGAATACCGACCACGGTAGTGCGTAAGCATCATTTTGTCCTACCTGTTCAGGATAGGTGTTCCACCATGTTAACGCAGTACCTGTGAAGATATGCGTAGCGTACTTAACTTTGTCCTCTTCAGTACACTTACTTATGGCAAACACCGATTCGACTTTCTCGGTCCACCGTTTCAATATAATTGGTCCTTCAGTTCCATCAAATTCCAAAGGTTTGCAGGTAGTGAATTCTTAGGAGCATCCTACATGATTTCTTGTGGAATTAGTTCCACTGCTAGATCCAGAGTTATTGTTATTTTGCATCGCAACCTGTACTGCGGCTATGTTTGCTGCAAGGAAAACACGGAAGTCTTCCTCGCTCATGTTCAAATTCTAACGAGTCGCCGGTGCCATTTCCTTTAAAATAGCCAACTGAATCGAGTTAATCATACAGAATATTAAGAGTAGTCAATAGTATTTCGTAGCATAATATGAACTCATTTATAAAAGCTTTTTTTCATATTAGCGTTTTATAAGTTTAAATTCGGGTACTAGCTACCCGTTAAGTTCATACTTAGTAGCTAATATACAATTCAACTACTACAATTCCATATAAAAAACTGATTATAATAATATATCACATACAAATATTCTTCAAACTTACAACTTCGCTATATTACGTATAACATGAAATATAGTACACTTTGATACAGGACAGTTTTGAAGATAAATCTAGTTAATACGCAAGTTGTTCAGCAAAGGAAATAAAGACACGTAATTCATAAGTCCAGAAACAAGTCATGCATTCTGGTTTTACTAAGACGACTTCCCATCCTTGGTCTTGTGGAAAATAACCGTTATGACCATTGGCTATGCAGCATGTTGTAATGTCGTCAAAAGGACGAGGGTTTCGTAATGTCCAACAGCCCCGTAATAATCTAAAAACCTTGTTTCTCACCCCAACTACTGAATCCGTCACTTGTGGGAAGGTTTTATTTAAAAGTTGCAATCCGATGTTCTTTTTCTCACTTTGGTAAGAAGCGAACATCACTAACCCGTAATCATAACATGCTTCTTTATGTTGCATGTTAGAATCTCTTTTTAATTCACGAAATCCTATGTTGGGATATGTTGAGTCAAAATAGGTTCTTAACCCGTAGCGTAAAATTGCATTTGGGTTCCCTGCATTTAACGCTTTAAAGAAAACACGGCGTAACTTACGGTCTCCTCAATGTAATATACCCCACCTATCAAAGGAAAGCCTTTTATAAACTAAGGAATTTCTGGAAAGTCTTTAAAATGTTTGACAAGTTAATTTTGCCATAATTAATTGTGCTGATGAATTCTGATCGACTCTAGACAAGATTTCCTCAATCATATCCTCTGGTAGATCTTCTAAAATATTCGGTTTTCTACCCTTAACGTCCATTTTGTTTTTATACTGTAAAATAGACAAGGATTAGATTCGTAAAGGATAATTAACAAACAATACAAGCAATTTTTATATAGAACATAAAAGTACAAGCACACTACAATACATATAATACACAACATGATTACAACCCTCTAATCTGAATCACTGGTTTCTTCTTCTTCGAACTTGGTTCGTTTTCCTAATTTTCTAGGGATATATGGTGCTCCTCTAATACGAGCCGTCATTTTCCACAATGGTTTAGAAAAACCTGGTGGTTTAGAGGTTCCCGGGTTATTGTTACAATTTAGGAAATACGGATGTTGCCGATACATATAAAGTTCATCGGGGTTGGAATCGGGTTTCTCTATTTTTATACCTTTTCCCTTATTATTTTCTTTCGCTTTATTAAATTGGGTCGAGGTAATTTCTATAACATCATCGGAATCCTCATCGGAATCCGATTCATCGGAAAATTAATAATCTTCCCAATATTTTGCTTCCTCAGCGGAAACACCATTGACCATTATTAACTTTGGTCCGTTGGTTGAGGATTTTCTTTTATTTAATCGATTTACTGTAGGTATCAATATTTCTTCCTCCAAAACCTCTTCTTCTTCTGGTTCCTCCTCTTCTGGTTCCTCTTGCTTCCGGTTCCTCTTCTTCCGGTTCCTCCTCTTCCGGTTCCTCCTCTTCCGGTTCCTCTTCTTTCGGTTCCTCTTCGAAAATTTGTGAATCTTCAGAAAATATATTCGACTCTTCATTATTATTAGGTGAATCGATGGGATTTGTACTAGTGGTAGACATCTATCACACAATATCAAACACATTAAGAGGTTAATATATCACATAATATTTACATGTTAATAATATATAGTTTCCAACAAAAGTGTTAAGCAATCGTTTTAAAAGAAAATACGGTCGAAGTCCAGACTCACTAATGTATCCTAACAAACTCGATAAGACACACTAATGCAAATTTTTGGTTCTCTAAGACCAACGCTCTGATACCAACTGAAATGTCCCGTTCATATTGATTATAAACGTTCCATATTAATTGATTTCGTTGCGAGGTTTTGACCTCTATATGAGACGTTTTTCAAAGACTGCATTCATTTTTAAAACAACCATAACCTTTATTTTATCTATAAAGGTTTAAAAAGCATTACGTAGATTATCAAATAATGATAATCTAAAATATACCGTTTACACACGACCATTACATAATGGTTTACAATAAGAATATATTACATCAAAAATAATTTTCTTAAATGCAGTTTTTACATAATATCATACAAGCATGGACTCCAAATCTTGTTCTTATTTTAGTATGCAACAGCGGAAGCTCTTAATAATCACCTGAGAATAAACATGCTTAAAACGTCAACAAAAATGTTGGTGAGTTATAGGTTTAACCTATATATTATCAAATCATAATAATAGACCACAAGATTTCATATTTCAATATACATCCCATACATAGAGATAAAAATCATTCATATGGTGAACACCTGGTAACCGACATTAACAAGATGCATATAAGAATATCCCTTATCATTCCGAGAAATCCTTCGGACATGATAAAAACAACATCGAAGTAATAAAGCATCCGGTACTTTGGATGGGGTTCATTAGGCCCAATAAATCTATATTTAGGATTCGCGTCAATTAGTAGATCGGTTTACTAATTCTTAGGTTACCAAGCAAAAGGGGTATATTCGGCTTCGATCATTCACCCATATAATGTAGTTTCATTTACTTGTGTCTATTTCGTAAAACATTTGTAAAACTGCATGTATTCTCATCCCAAAATATTAGATTTTAAAAGTGGGACTATAACTCACTTTCACAGATTTTTACTTCGTCGGGAGTAAGACTTGGCCACTGGTCGATTCACGAACCTATAACAAATATATACATATATATATATCAAAGTATGTTCAAAATATATTTACAACATTTTTAATACATTTTGATGTTTTAAGTTTATTAAGTCAGCTGTCCTCGTTAGTAACCTACAACTAGCTAGTTGTCCATAGTTAGATTTACAAAAATAAATTGATATATATTATCTTGAACCAATCCATGACCCAGGCTAGATCACAACTCAAATTATATATATTTTTGGAATCAACCTCAACCCTGTATAGCTAACTCCAACATTACTGCATATAGAGTGTCTATGGTTGTTCCAAATAATACATATAGATGGGTCGATATGATATGTCAAAACATTTGCATACGTGTCTATGGTATCCCAAGATTACATAATATATTAGAATACATGTATAATACAATATAAGTTAGCTAGAATATGATTTGTATAGAATTGTTACAATATTTCCCGTAGCTACAACAATCAAAAAATATCCAATCTTGTTTTACCCATAACTTCTTCGTTTTAAATCCGTTTTGAGTGAATCAAATTGTTATGGTTTCATATTGAAATCTATTTTATGAATCTAAACAGAAAAAGTATAGGTTTATAGTTGGAAATATAAGTTACAAGTCGTTTTTGTAAGAGGTAGTCATTTCAGTCGAAAGAACGACGTCTTGATGACCATTTTGAAAAACATACTTCCACTTTGAGTTTAACCATGATTTTTGGATATAGTTTCATGTTCATAAGAAAAATAATTTTCCCATAAGAACAACTTTTAAATCAAAGTTTATCATAGTTTTTAATTAACTAACCCAAAACAGCCCGCGGTGTTACTACGACGGCGTATATCCGGTTTTACGGTGTTTTTCGTATTTTCCGGTTTTAAATCATTAAGTTAGCATATCATATATATATATATATATATATATATAGAACATATGTTTTGTTGATTTTAAAAGTCAAGTTAGAAGTATTAACTTTTGTTTGCGAACAAGTTTAGAATTAACTAAACTATGTTCTAGTGATTTCAAGTTTAAACCTTCGAATAAGGTAGTTTTATATATATGAATCGAATGATGTTATGAACATCATTACTACCTTAGGTTTTGTGGATAAACCTACTGGAAATGAGAAAAATAGATCTAGCTTCAAAGGATCCTTGAATGGCTTGAAAGTTCTTGAAGCAGAATCATGACACGAAAACAAGTTTAAGTAAGATTTCCACTCGAAATAAGATTGTTATAGTTATAGAAATTGAATCAAAGTTTGAATATGAGTATTACCTTGTATTAGAAAGATATCTTACTGTAAATAAGAAAGATTTCTTGAGGTTGGATGATCACTTTACAAGATTGGAAGTAAACTAGCAAACTTGGAAGTATTCTTGATTTTATGAAACTAGAACTTATAGAATTTATGAAGAACACTTAGAACTTGAATATAGAACTTGAGAGAGACTAATTAGATGAAGAAAATTGAAGAATGAAAGTGTTTGTAGGTGTTTTTGGTCGTTGGTATATGGATTAGATATAAAGGATGTGTAATTTTGTTTACATGTAAATAAGTCATGAATGATTACTAATATTTTTGTAATTTTATGAGATATTTCATGCTAGTTACCAAATGATGGTTCCCACATGTGTTAGGTGACTCACATGAGCTGCTAAGAGCTAATCATTGGAGTGTATATATGAAATATCCCGTTCTTATTGATTAAAAACGTTCCATATTAATTGATTTCGTTGCGAGGTTTTGACCTCTATATGAGACGTTTTTCAAAGACTGCATTCATTTTAAAACAAACCATAACCTTTATTTCATAAATAAAGGTTTAAAAATCTTTACGTAGATTATCAAATAATGATAATCTAAAATATCCTGTTTACACACGACCATTACATAATGGTTTACAATACAAATATGTTACATCGAAATCAGTTTCTTGAATGCAGTTTTTACACAATATCATACAAACATGGACTCCAAATCTTGTCCTTATTTTAGTATGCAACAGCGGAAGCTCTTAGTATTCACCTGAGAATAAACATGCTTTAAACGTCAACAAAAATGTTGGTGAGTTATAGGTTTAACCTATATATATCAAATCGTAACAATTGACCACAAGATTTCATATTTCAATACACATCCCATACATAGAGATAAAAATCATTCATATGGTGAACACCTGGTAACCGACATTAACAAGATGCATATATAAGAATATCCCCATCATTCCGGGACACCCTTCGGATATGATATAAATTTCGAAGTACTAAAGCATCTGGTACTTTGGATGGGGTTTGTTAGGCCCAATAGATCTATCTTTAGGATTCGCGTCAATTAGGGTGTCTGTTCCCTAATTCTTAGATTACCAGACTTAATAAAAAGGGGCATATTCGATTTCGATAATTCAACCATAGAATGTAGTTTCACGTACTTGTGTCTATTTTGTAAATCATTTATAAAACCTGCATGTATTCTCATCCCAAAAATATTAGATTTTAAAAGTGGGACTATAACTCACTTTCACAGATTTTTACTTCGTCGGGAAGTAAGACTTGGCCACTGGTTGATTCACGAACCTATAACAATATATACATATATATCAAAGTATGTTCAAAATATATTTACAATACTTTTAATACATTTTGATGTTTTAAGTTTATTAAGTCAGATGTCCTCGTTAGTAACCTACAACTAGTTGTCCGCAGTTAGATGTACATAAATAAATCGATAAATATTATCTTGAATCAATCCACGACCCAGTGTATACGTATCTCAGTATTGATCACAACTCAAACTATATATATATTTTGGAATCAACCTCAACCCTGTATAGCTAACTCCAACATTCACATATAGAGTGTCTATGGTTGTTCCGCAATATATATATAGATGGGTCGACATGATAGGTCGAAACATTGTATACGTGTCTATGGTATCTCAAGATTACATAATATACAATATAAGTTGATTAGGTTATGGTTGGAATAGATTTATTACTAACTTTCACGTAGGTAAAATGAGTAGTTTTTATCAATCTTGTTTTACTCGCCATTTCTTCGTTTCTAATCCGTTTTGAGTGATTCCAGTGGCCACAGTTTCGTATTGAACTTAACTTTATGAATCTAAGTAGAAAAAGTATAAGTTTATAGTCGTAAATACAAGTTACAAGTCGTTTTTGAAAGAGGTAGTCATTTCCGTCGAAAGAACGACATCTTGATGACCATTTTGAAAAACATACTTTCACTTTGAGTTTAACCATGATTTTTGGATATAGTTTCATGTTCATAATAAAAATCATTTTTCAAGAAGTATAGCTTTTAAATCAAAGTTCTTCTTAGCTTTTAATTATCCCAACCAAAACAGCCCCCGGTTTTACTACGACGACGTATATCCAGTTTTATGGTGTTTATCGTGTTTCCGGGTTTTAAATCATTAAGTTAGCATATTATATAGATATAGAACATGTGTTTAGTTGATTTTAAAAGTATAGTTAGAAGGATTAACTTTATTTGTGAACAAGTTTAGAATTAACTAAACTATGTTCTAGTGATTACAAGTTTATAACGTTGAATAAGACAGCTTTTTATGTATGAATCGAATGATGTTATGAACATCATTACTACCTCAAGTTCCTTGGATAAACCTACTGGAAATGAGAAATATGGATCTAGCTTCAAAGGATCCTTGGATGGCTTGAATGTTCTTGAAGCAGAATCATGACACGAAAACAATTTCAAGTAAGATTTCCACTCGAAATAAGATTGTTATAGTTATAGAAATTGAATTAAAGTTTGAATATGATTATTACCTTGTATTAGAAAGATAACCTACTATAAGTAACAAAGGTTTCTTGATCTTGGATGATTACTTGGAATGAATTTAGAAAACTTGGAAGTAAACTTGCAATCTTGGAAGTATTCTTGATTTTATGAAACTAGAACTTTTGGAATTTATGAAGAACACTTAGAACTTGAAGATAGAACTTGAGAGAGATCAATTAGATGAAGAAAATTGAAGAATGAAAGTGTTTGTAGGTGTTTTTGGTCGTTGGTGTATGGATTAGATATAAAGGATATGTAATTTTGTTTTCATGTAAATAAGTCATGAATGATTACTCATATTTTTGTAATTTTATGAGATATTTCATGCTAGTTGCCAAATGATGGTTCCCACATGTGTTAGGTGACTCACATGGGCAGCTAAGAGCTGATCATTGGAGTGTATATACCAATAGTACATACATCTAAAAGCTGTGTATTGTACGAGTACGAATACGGGTGCATACAAGTAGAATTGTTGATGAAACTGAACGAGGATGTAATTGTATGCATTTTTGTTAAGTAGAAGTATTTTGATAAGTGTCTTGAATTCTTTAAAAAGTGTATGAATACATATTAAAACACTACATGTATATACATTTTAACTGAGTCGTTAAGTCATCGTTAGTCGTTACATGTAAGTGTTGTTTTGAAACCTTTAGGTTAGCGATCTTGTTAAGTGTTGTTAACCCAATGTTTATAATATCAAATGAGATTTTAAATTATTATATTATCATGATATTATGATGTATAAATATCTCTTAATATGATATATATACATTAAACTATGTTCTAGTGATTTCAAGTTTAAACCTTCGAATAAGGTAGTTTTATATATATGAATCGAATGATGTTATGAACATCATTACTACCTCAGGTTTTGTGGATAAACCTACTGGAAATTAGAAAAATAGATCTAGCTTCAAAGGATCCTTGGATGGCTTGAAAGTTCTTGAAGCAGAATTATGACACGAAAACAAGTTTAAGTAAGATTTTCACTCGATATAAGATTGTTATAGTTATAGAAATTGAATCAAAGTTTGAATATGAGTATTACCTTGTATTAGAAAGATATCTTACTGTAAATAAGAAAGATTTCTTGAGGTTGGATGATCACTTTACAAGATTGGAAGTAAGCTAGCAAACTTGGAAGTATTCTTGATTTTATGAAACTAGAACTTATAGAATTTATGAAGAACACTTAGAACTTGAAGATAGAACTTGAGAGAGATTAATTAGATGAATAAAATTGAAGAATGAAAGTGTTTGTAGTTGTTTTTGGTCGTTGGTATATGGATTAGATATAAAGGATGTGTAATTTTGTTTACATGTAAATAAGTCATGAATGATTACTAATATTTTTGTAATTTTATGAGATATTTCATGCTAGTTGCCAAATGATGGTTCCCACATGTGTTAGGTGACTATAATGGGCTACTAAAAGCTGATCATTGGAGTGTATATACCAATAGTACATACATCTAAAAGTTGTGTATTGTACGAGTACGAATACGGGTGCATACGAGTAGAATTGTTGATGAAACTGAACGAGGATGTAATTGTAAGCATTTTTGTTAAGTAGAAGTATTTTGATAAGTGTCTTGAAGTCTTTCAAAAGTGTATGAATACATATTAAAACACTACATGTATATACATTTTAACTGAGTCGTTAAGTCATCGTTAGTCGTTACATGTAAATGTTGTTTTGAAACCTTTAGGTTAACGATCTTGTTAAATGTTGTTAACCCATTGTTTATTATATCTAAAGAGATGTTAAATTATTACATTATCATGATATTATGATATATTAATATATCTTAGTATGATATATATACAGTTAAATGTTGTTACAACGATAATCGTTACATATATGTCTCGTTTCGAATCATTAAGTTAGTAGTCTGGTTTTTACATATGTAGTTCATTGTTAATACACTTAATGACATGTTTACTTATCATTTATCATGAATAAACATAGTGTATCAATATCTTAATATGATTCATATGTATTTAGTAAGACGTTGTTATAACGATAATCGTTATATATATCATTTCGTCCCGAAATTTTAAGCAGTTGGAGGTGTTGACGTATCTTATGCAAATAAATGCGGGTATTTCTTCTTCATCTGATCTTCTCGTTCCCAGGTGAACTCGGGTCCTCTACAAGCATTCCATCGAACCTTAACAATTGGTATCTTGTTTTGCTTAAGTCTTTTAACCTCACGATCCATTATTTCGACGGGTTCTTCGATGAATTGAAGTTTTTCGTTGATTTGGATTTCATCTAATGGAATAGTGAGATCTACTTTAGCAAAACATTTCTTCAAATTCGAGACGTGGAAAGTGTTATGTACAGCCGCGAGTTGTTGAGGTAATTCAAGTCGGTAAGCTACTGGTCCGACACGATCAATAATCTTGAATGGTCCAATATACCTTGGATTTAATTTCCCTCATTTACCAAATCGAACAACGCCTTTCCAAGGTACAACTTTAAGCATGACCATCTCTCCATTTTCAAATTCTATATCTTTTCTTTTAATGTCAGCGTAGCTCTTTTGTCGACTTTGGGCGGTTTTCAACCGTTGTTGAATTTGGATGATCTTCTCGGTAGTTTCTTGTATTATCTCCGGACCCGTAATCTATCTATCCCCCACTTCACTCCAACAAATCGGAGACCTGCACTTTCTACCATAAAGTGCTTCAAATGGCGCCATCTCAATGCTTGAATGGTAGCTGTTGTTGTAGGAAAATTCTGCTAACGGTAGATGTCGATCCCAACTGTTTCCAAAATCAATAACACATGCTCGTAGCATGTCTTCAAGCGTTTGTATCGTCCTTTCGCTCTGCCCATCAGTTTGTGGATGATAGGCAGTACTCATGTCTAGACGAGTTCCTAATGCTTGCTGTAATGTCTGCCAGAATCTTGAAATAAATCTGCCATCCCTATCAGAGATAATAGAGATTGGTATTCCATGTCTGGAGACGACTTCCTTCAAATACAGTCGTGCTATCTTCTCCATCTTGTCATCTTCTCTTATTGGCAAGAAGTGTGCTGATTTGGTGAGACGATCAACTATTACCCAAATAGTATCAAAACCACTTGCAGTCCTTGGCAATTTAGTGATGAAATCCATGGTAATGTTTTCTTATTTCCATTCTGGGATTTCGGGTTGTTGAAGTAGACCTGATGGTTTCTGATGCTCAACTTTGACCTTAGAACACGTCAAACATTCTCCTACGTATTTAGCAACATCGGCTTTCATACTCGGCCACCAAAAATGTTTCTTGAGATCCTTGTACATCTTCCCCGTTCCAGGATGTATTGAGTATCTGGTTTTATGAGCTTCTCTAAGTACCATTTCTCTCATATCTCCAAATTTTGGTACCCAAATCCTTTCAGCCCTATACCGGGTTCCGTCTTCCCGAATATTAAGATGCTTCTCCGATCCTTTGGGTATTTCATCCTTTAAATTTCCCTCTTTTAAAACTCCTTGTTGCGCCTCCTTTATTTGAGTAGTAAGGTTAGTGTGAATCATTATATTCATAGCTTTTACTCGAATGGGTTCTCTGTCCTTCCTGGTCAAGGCGTCGGCTACCACATTTGCCTTCCCCGGGTGGTAACGAATCTCAAAGTCGTAATCATTCAACAATTCAATCCACCTACGCTGCCTCATATTCAGTTGTTTCTGATTAAATATGTGCTAAAGACTTTTGTGGTCGGTATATATAATACTTTTGACCCCATATAAGTAGTGCCTCCAAGTCTTTAATGCAAAAACAACCGCGCCTAATTCCAAATCATGCGTCGTATAATTTTGTTCGTGAATCTTCAATTGTCTAGATGCATAAGCAATCACCTTCGTTCGTTACATTAATACACAACTGAGACCTTGCTTTGATGCGTCACAATAAATCACAAATCATCATTCCCTTCAGGCAATGACAATATAGGTGCCGTAGTTAGCTTTTTCTTCAATAACTGAAACGCTTTCTCTTGTTCATCCTTCCATTCAAATTTCTTCCCTTTATGCGTTAATGCAGTCAAGGGTTTTGCTATTCTGGAAAAGTCTTGGATGAACCTTCTGTAGTAACCAGCTAGTCCTAAAAACTGGCGTATGTGTTTCGGAGTTTTCGGGGTTTCCCACTTTTCAACAGTTTCTATCTTTGCCGGATCCACCTTAATACCTTCTTTGTTCACTATGTGACCGAGGAATTGAACTTCTTCCAACCAAAATGTACACTTTGAAAATTTAGCGTACAATTCTTCCTTCCTCAATACTTCTAACACCTTTCTCAAATGTTCACCGTGTTCATGGTCATTCTTTGAGTAAATAAGTATGTCATCAATGAAAACAATGACAAACTTGTCAAGGTATGGTCCACACACTCGGTTCATAAGGTCCATGAACACAGCTGGTGCATTAGTTAAACCAAACTGCATGACCATAAACTCATAATGATCGTAACGTGTTCTGAAAGCAGTCTTTGGAATATCATCTTCTTTCACCCGCATTTGATGATACCCGGAACGTAAGTCAATCTTTGAATAAACAGACGAGCCTTGTAGTTGATCAAATAAGTCGTCGATTCTTGGTAGTGGGTAGCGGTTCTTGATGGTAAGTTTGTTCAACTCTCGGTAGTCGATACACAACCTGAATGTACCATCTTTCTTCTTGACAAACAAAACAGGAGCTCCCCACGGTGATGTGCTTGGTCGAATGAAACCACGCTCTAAAAGTTCTTGTAATTGGCTTTACAGTCCTTTCATCTCGCTGGGTGCGAGTCTGTAAGGAGCACGAGCTATTGGTGCAGCTCCTGGTACAAGATCTATTTGAAATTCAACGGATCGATGTGGGGGTAATCCCGGTAATTCTTTCGGAAATACATCGGGAAATTCTTTTGCGACGGGAACATCATTGATGCTCTTTTCTTCAGTTTGTACTTTCTCGACGTGTGCTAGAACAGCATATCAACCTTTTCTTATTAGTTTTTGTGCCTTCAAATTACTAATAAGATGTAGCTTCGTGTTGCCCTTTTCTCCGTACACCATTAAGGGTTTTCCTTTTTTTCGTATAATGCGAATTGCATTTTTGTAACAAACGATCTCTGCTTTCACTTCTTTCAACCAGTCCATACCGATTATCACATCAAAACTCCCTAACTCTACTGGTATCAAGTCAATCTTAAATATTTCGCTACCCAGTTTAATTTCTCGATTCCGGCATATATTATCTGCTGAAATTAATTTACCGTTTGCTAATTCGAGTAAAAATTTACTATCCAACAGCGTCAATGGATAACTTAATTTAGCACAAAAATCTCTACTCATATAGCTTCTATCCGCACCCGAATCAAATAAAACGTAAGCAGATTTATTGTCAATAAGAAACGTACCCGTAACAAGCTCCGGGTCTTCCTGTGCCTCTGCCGCATTAATATTGAAAACTCTTCCGCGGCCTTGTCCATTCGTGTTCTCCTGGTTCGGGCAATTTCTAATAATGTGGCCCGGTTTTCCACATTTATAACAAACTACATTGGCATAACTTGCTCCGACACTACTTGCTCCGCCATTACTCGTTCCGACACCATTTGTTCCTTTCGTTCTATTAACCCCTGGTCCGTAGACCTCACACTTCACCGTGCTATGACCATTTCTTTTACACTTGTTGCAAAATTTGGTGCAGAACCCCGAGTGATACTTTTCACACCTTTGGCATAGCTGCTTCTGATTGTTGTTGTTGTTGCGGTTGTTATTGTTGTTGGGATGATTGTTGTAGTTGCTGCTGCTGTTGTTGTTGTTGTTGTTGTTGTTGTTGTTGTTGGGCCGTTTGTTGTAGTTGCGATTGATGTTGCGATTGTTGGGATAATTGTTGCGATTATTGTTGTAATTGCTGTTGTTGTTGTATTGGTGATTTTTATCACCATTTTCCTCCCACTTTCTTTTGACTTGCTTCACATTGGCCTCTTCAGCAGTCTGTTCTTTAATTCTTTCTTTAATCTGGTTCACTAGTTTGTGAGCCATTCTACATGCCTGTTGTATGGAGGCGGGATCGTGTGAACTTATATCTTCTTGGATTCTTTCCGGTAATCCTTTCACAAACGCGTCGATCTTCTCTTCCTCATCTTCGAACGCTCCCGGACACAATAGGCATAATTCTGTGAATCGTCTTTCGTACGTGGTAATATCAAATCCTTGGGTTCGTAACCCTCTAAGTTCTGTCTTGAGCTTATTGACCTCGGTTCTGGGACGGTACTTCTCGTTCATCAAGTGCTTGAATGCTGACCACGGTTGTGCGTAAGCATCATCTTGTCCCACTTGCTCTAGATAGGTATTCCACCATGTTAACGCAGAACCTGTGAAGGTATGCGTAGCGTACTTCACTTTGTCCTCTTCAGAACACTTACTTATGGCAAACACCGCTTCGACCTTCTCGGTCCACCGTTTCAATCCGATCGGTCCTTCGGTTCCATCAAATTCCAAAGGTTTGCAGCCAGTGAATTCTTTGTAGGTGCATCCTACACGATTTCCTGTACTGCTAGATCCAAGGTTATTGTTGGTATGTAGCGCAGCCTGTACTGCAGCTATGTTTGAAGCTAGAAAAGTACGGAATTCCTCTTCATTCATATTCACGGTGTGTCGAGTAGTCGGTGCCATTTCCTTCAAAATAGTCAAATGGAACAAGTTAATCATACAGAATATTAAGAGTAGTTAATAATATTTCGTAGCATAATATGAACTCATTTATAAAAGCTTTTTCTTCATATTAGCGTTTTATAAGTTTAAATTCGGGTAGTACCTACCCGTTAAGTTCATACTTAGTAGCTAATATACAATTCAACTACTACAATTCTATATGAAAAACTGATTATAATAATATTTCGCGTTCAAACTTTTATACAATATTTTACAAACTTACAATATCGCTTATTTTACATAAAGCATGAAATATAGCACACAATAACTTTGATACAAGATAGTTGTGAAGATAATTCTAGCTAGTACACAAGTCGTTCAGCAAAGGCAATAAAGATACATAATTCATACGTCCAGAAACAAGTCATGCATTCTGGTTTTACTAGGACTACTTCCCATCCTTGGTCTTGTGGAACATAACCGTTATGTCCGTTGATAAGACAGCGTGTTGTAACGTCGTCAAAGGGACGAGGGTTACGTAATGTCCAACAGTCCCGTAACAATCTAAAAACCTTGTTTCTCACCCTAACTACTGAGTCCGTTACTTGTGGAAATGTTTTGTTTAATAGTTGTAGCCCGATGTTCTTGTTCTCACTTTGGTGAGAAGCGAACATTACTAACCCGTAAGCATAACATGCTTCTTTATGTTGCATGTTAGCCGCTTTTTCTAAATCATGAAGTCCTATGTTCGGATACATTAAGTCAAAATAATTTCTTAACCCGTTGCGTAAAATAGCACTTGGGTTCCCCGCAATATATGCGTCAAAGTAAACACATCGTAACTTATGGGTTTCCCAATGTGATATCCCCCATCTTTCAAACGAAAGTCTCTTATAAACCAAGGCATTCTTGGAACGTTCTTCGAATGTCTTACAAACTGATTTCGCCGTAAATAGTTGTGCCGAAGAATTCTGACCGACTCTAGACAAGATTTCATCAATCATGTCTCCGGGTAGGTCTCTTAAAATATTGGGATGTCTACCCATTTTGTGTTTTTATACTGTAAAATAGACAAGAGTTAGATTCATAAAAAAAATACTTATTAATACAAGCAATTTTTACATATATCATAAAGCATAAGCACACTATATTACATATATTACACCATACGAATACAACTATCTTATTCCGACTCGTTCGTTTCGTCTTCTTCAGTTTTGGTTCGTTTTGCCAAGTTTCTAGGGATATATGATGTTCCCCTAATACTAGCTGTCGTTTTCCACAACGGTTTAGAAAAACCTGGTGGTTTAGAGGTTCCCGGGTCATTGTTACAACTTAAGGACTTCGGGGGTTGACGATACATATAAAGTTCATCGGGGTTGGAATTAGATTTCTCTATTTTTATGCCCTTTCCCTTATTATTTTCTTTTGCCTTTTTAAATTCATTTGGGGTAATTTCTATAACATCATCGGAATTCTCGTTGGAATCCGATTCATCGGAGAATTGGTAATCCTCCCAATATTTTGCTTCCTTGGCGGAAACACCATTGACCACAATTAACCTTGGTCGGTTGGTTGAGGATTTTCTTTTACTTAACCGTTTTATTATTTCCCCCACCGGTTCTATTTCCTCCTCCGGTTCCTCCTCTTCCGGTTCTGATTCTTCTTCCGGTTCCTCTTCGGGAACTTGTGAATCAGTCCAATATATATTCGACTCTTCGTTATTATTAGGTGAGTCAATGGGATTTGTGTTAGAGGTAGACATCTATCACACAATATCAAACATGTTAAGAGATTAATATATCACATAATATATACATTTTAATAATATATAGTTTCCAACAAAAATGTTAAGCAATCATTTTTAAAGAAAACACGGTTGAAGTCCAGACTCACTAATGCATCACTAATGCAAATTTTCTGGTTCTCTAAGACCAACGCTCGGATACCAACTGAAATGTCCCGTTCTTATTGATTAAAAACGTTCCATATTAATTGATTTCGTTGCGAGGTTTTGACCTCTATATGAGACGTTTTTCAAAGACTGCATTCATTTTAAAACAAACCATAACCTTTATTTCATAAATAAAGGTTTAAAAAGCTTTACGTAGATTATCAAATAATGATAATCTAAAATATCATGTTTACACACGACCATTACATAATGGTTTACAATACAAATATGTTACATCGAAATCAGTTTCTTGAATGCAGTTTTTACACAATATCATACAAACATGGACTCCAAATCTTGTCCTTATTTTAGTATACAACAGCGGAAGCTCTTAGTATTCACCTGAGAATAAACATGCTTTAAATGTCAATAAAAATGTTGGTGAGTTATAGGTTTAACCTATATATATCAAATCGTAACAATAGACCACAAGATTTCATATTTCAATACACATCCCATACATAGAGATAAAAATCATTCATATGGTGAACACCTGGTTACCGACATTAACAAGATGCATTTATAAGAATATCCCCATCATTCCGGGACACCCTTCGGATATGATATAAATTTCGAAGTACTAAAGCATCCGGTACTTTGGATGGGGTTTGTTAGGCCCAATAGATCTATCTTTAGGATTTGCGTCAATTAGGGTGTCTGTTCCCTAATTCTTAGATTACCAGACTTAATAAAAAGGGGCATATTCGATTTCGATAATTCAACCATAGAATGTAGTTTCACGTACTTATGTCTATTTTGTAAATCATTTATAAAACCTGCATGTATTCTCATCCCAAAAATATTAGATTTTAAAAGTGGGACTATAACTCACTTTCACAGATTTTTACTTCGTCGGGAAGTAAGACTTGGCCACTGGTTGATTCACGAACCTATAACAATATATACATATATATCAAAGTATGTTCAAAATATATTTACAATACTTTTAATACATTTTGATGTTTTAAGTTTATTAAGTCAGCTGTCCTCGTTAGTAACCTACAACTAGTTGTCCACAGTTAGATGTACAGAAATAAATCGATAAATATTATCTTGAATCAATCCACGGCCCAGTGTATACGTATCTCAGTATTGATCACAACTCAAACTATATATATATTTTGGAATCAACCTCAACCCTGTATAGCTAACTCCAACATTCACATATAGAGTGTCTATGGTTGTTCCGCAATATATATATATAGATGGGTCGACATGATAGGTCGAAACATTGTATACGTGTCTACGGTATCTCAAGATTACATAATATACAATATAAGTTGATTAGGTTATGGTTGGAATAGATTTATTACTAACTTTCACGTAGGTAAAATGAGTAGTTTTTATCAATCTTGTTTTACTCGCCATTTCTTCGTTTCTAATCCGTTTTGAGTGATTCCAATGGCCACGGTTTCGTATTGAACTTAACTTTATGAATCTAAATAGAAAAAGTGTAAGTTTATAGTTGGAAATACAAGTTACAAGTCGTTTTTGAAAGAGGTAGTCATTTCCGTCGAAAGAACGACATCTTGATGACCATTTTGAAAAACATACTTTCACTTTGAGTTTAACCATGATTTTTGGATATAGTTTCATGTTCATAAGAAAAATCATTTTTCCAGAAGTATAGCTTTTAAATCAAAGTTCTTCTTAGCTTTTAATTATCCCAACCAAAACAGCCCCCGGTTTTACTACGACGGCGTATAGTTGATTTTATATAGAACATGTGTTTAGTTGATTTTAAAAGTCAAGTTAGAAGGATAAACTTTATTTGTGAACAAGTTTAGAATTAACTAAACTATATTCTAGTGATTACAAGTTTATAACGTTGAATAAGACAGCTTTTTATGTATGAATCGAATGATGTTATGAACATCATTGCTACCTCAAGTTCCTTGGATAAACCTACTGGAAATGAGAACAATGGATCTAGCTTCAAAGGATCCTTGGATGGCTTGAAAGTTCTTGAAGCAGAATCATGACACGAAAACAATTTCAAGTAAGATTTCCACTTGAAATAAGATTGTTATAGTTATAGAAATTGAATTAAAGTTTGAATATGATTATTACCTTGTATTAGAAAGATAACCTACTGTAAGTAACAAAGTTTTATTGATCTTGGATGATTACTTGGAATGAATTTAGAAAACTTGGAAGTAAACTTGCAATCTTGGAAGTATTCTTGATTTTATGAAACTAGAAATTTTGGAATTTATGAAAAACACTTAGAACTTGAAGATAGAACTTGAGAGAGATCAATTAGATGAAGAAAATTGAAGAATGAAAGTGTTTGTAGGTGTTTTTGGTCATTGGTGTATGGATTAGATATAAAGGATATGTAATTTTGTTTTCATGTAAATAAGTCATGAATGATTACTCATATTTTTGTAATTTTATGAGATATTTCATACTAGTTGCCAAATGATGGTTCTCACATGTGTTAGGTGACTCACATGGGCTGCTAAGAGCTGATCATTGGAGTGTATATACTAATAGTACATACATCTAAAAGCTGTGTATTGTACGAGTACGAATACGGGTGCATACAAGTAGAATTGTTGATGAAACTGAACGAGGATGTAATTGTAAGCATTTTTGTTAAGTAGAAGTATTTTGATAAGTGTATTGAAGTCTTTCAAAAGTGTATGAATACATATTAAAACACTACATGTATATACATTTTAACTGAGTCGTTAAGTCATCGTTAGTCGTTACATGTAAGTGTTGTTTTGAAACCTTTAGGTTAACGATCTTGTTAAGTGTTGTTAACCCAATGTTTATAATATCAAATGAGATTTTAAATTATTATATTATCATGATATTATGATGTATAAATATCTCTTAATATGATATATATACATTAAATGTCGTTACAACGATAATCGTTACATATATGTCTCGTTTCAAAATCATTAAGTTAGTAGTCTTGTTTTTACATATGTAGTTCATTGTTAATATACTTAATGATTTGTTTACTTATCATAATATCATGTTAACTATATATATATATCTATATATATGTCATCATATAGTTTTTACAAGTTTTAACGTTCGTGAATCACCGGTCAACTTGGGTGGTCAATTGTCTATATGAAACCTATTTCAATTAATCAAGTCTTAACAAGTTTGATTGCTTAACATGTTGGAAACACTTAATCATGTAAATAACAATTTCATTTAATATATATATAAACATGTCAAAGTTCGGGTCACTACAATATACCAATAGTACATACATCTAAAAGCTGTGTATTGTACGAGTACGAATACGGGTGCATACGAGTAGAATTGTTGATGAAACTGAACGAGGATGTAATTGTAAGCATTTTTGTTAAGTAGAAGTATTTTGATAAGTGTCTTGAAGTCTTTCAAAAGTTTATGAATACATATTAAAACACTACATGTATATACATTTTAACTGAGTCGTTAAGTCATCGTTAGTCGTTACATGTAAATGTTGTTTTGAAACCTTTAGGTTAACGATCTTGTTAAATGTTGTTAACCCATTGTTTATTATATCTAAAGAGATGTTAAATTATTACATTATCATGATATTATGATATATTAATATATCTTAGTATGATATATATACAGTTAAATGTTGTTACAACGATAATCGTTACATATATGTCTCGTTTCGAATCATTAAGTTAGTAGTCTGGTTTTTACATATGTAGTTCATTGTTAATACACTTAATGACATGTTTACTTATCATTTATCATGAATAAACATAGTGTATCAATATCTTAATATGATTCATATGTATTTAGTAAGACGTTGTTATAACGATAATCGTTATATATATCGTTTCGAGTTTCTTAATTCAATAAACTCAATTTTATGTATATAACTCATTGTTAAAATACCTAATGAGATACTTACTTATCATAATATTATGTTAACTATATATATAACCATATATATGTCATCATATAGTTTTTACAAGTTTTAACGTTCGTGAATCACCGGTCAACTTGGGTGGTCAATTGTCTATATGAAACCTATTTCAATTAATCAAGTCTTAACAAGTTTGATTGCTTAACATGTTGGAAACACTTAATCATATAAATATCAATTTCATTTAATATATATAAACATGGAAAAGTTCGGGTCACTACACTTGCACTGCTTTTATAAATGTTTTACGAAATAGACACAAGTAATCGAAACTACATTCTATGGTTGAATTGTTATACCGGATATCGCCCTTATTGAGCTTGGTAGCCTAAGTGTGACACCGCTACTTTTTTTTTTTAAATACGTGGCAGAAGCATTTATTTATTTATTACAAAATACACTTTATCAGTGTCACATGACAACATCACAAAATACATGTTTTGAATGGAAGAGACGTAATTACATTCGGTTTACAAAAGAACACAGTTCATATGATAAAAGACTCCATCAGAGTTAAACACTGTCAAACATAACATTAGCATGCCCGTCTTCTCCCAAAAGCAATATCTACAAAGCTACAACCTGCAGGGAGGAGATGGAGGGGAATTAGCACGAAGCTAAGTGAGTACGACTAACTACAGGCCATAGCATAAATCATGTCACATAGTCTAACACACAAACATCACCCAAGTGCCATCTACAGAGACTCTGGCGGCTCGGCCAAACCATTAACCACGAGCTGATTGGACTGGGGCTTACCAGAAGTTCCTCCACCACCGTGTTGTATATACATAATCCACACGCAACGGACGCGTCATTCACATATATATACACCACGATTGTCTAGGCTACCATAGAGGAACCCAACCCGCAGGTTGATCTCTCCTACCGAGGCTACCACACAATAGGGACGCACTGGGCTCCAACAGACAAGCATCAACTAACATGCAGTCATCACCACAGACTAACTAACAGTATCAGTAAGTATATCTAACAAACATGGCAATCATAATATAACATGCTACTATATACTATATACTCCAGTTAGTCCCACTCACTGATTACCAGCAACTGAGAAGGTGTTCAGCTGTCTAATCACTGAACCTTCTCTTTCTCCTTTTCTCCTGAGAAAGACATATACACAAGTTAGTTATAATGTCTTGATAACAACCCGACAACAAAATAATAACACTAAATACCAATACTTAAGCATTTAAAAACTGGTCTGTCAACCGTACGAGTAACACTCTCAATCGTATGTTTGAGAACACTCAACCGTATGGGTGACAGCTTACTCGTACGTTTGGTCTATGACCAAACATCCTACGGTGACTAATCTGATCCGTACGGTTCACCACACGAGTGACAGGTGACTCGTACGAGTCACATCTCAACCGTACATATCATCATAATTAAATCATAAGTTTCCATCACCAATCACTCGCACGGTTCACCACACGGGTGACTACCTCAACTGTACAAGTGAAGGCTCACTCGTGCGAGTGATGAAGAACAGTAGCAGCAACTATTTAAACGGGTTTTAACTCAAAATGTACAACATAAACATCAATTCATACAGTAAGTTAACACATAACATCATATATTCACTATATGATAAGCCTACATCATAAACTCAATCAATAACGACACTAAACGAGTACAGAAAAAGACATACACAATAAAATCCCTTTTTCTGACCAAAATAAAGTTTGATCTAGATTCTTAAAACTTTATCATTGTATAGTAAACTTCAATATGAGTCCAACGATAGTTTATTCATCGAAAACGGAGTTACGATTAGAAAGTTACAGCCTTTTCAAGTTTACCAAAAACTGACCAGTGCTCACTCGCGCGGACGAGACCTCACTCGTACGAGTGAGTCATCAACCGTGTGGTTGAGCCTTAAATGCATGGTCACACGTATGGGTGACCTGTCAGAAGTGTGGGAGCTGTTAGAACATTCCAGCTCGCTGATTTTTGTCATTTTGGCCCAAAAACTCGATTTTTGCAAGATTTAACACCAAAACCACTCTCAAAACATCATATAAAGTATATAAAACATATTTCTAACATCAATTAGGCACAACAAACACTTAAGATTAGGATTCAAGCATCAAAATCTAACTTTTACTCAAGAACACAAAAACCCCATTTAAGCAAGAATCAAGACATGAATCAAAGTGATGCTTACCTTAAAATGATCACAAAATCACAAAGAACAAGAAGATGTGAATAATTTAAGCTCTAGATCAAAGATTAGATTTTAGGGTTTGAAGTAGGTGAAGGAGATGAAGAACGGTGTGTGTTTTGGAATAATTTGAAAAGTGAGAGAAATGGCCAGCTCTAGACACTTAATTGTGGATAATTTCCACAATGTGCAACACACGGGTATTGATCAGTTATCTGATATCTTTCGTACATCATTTGGCAACCCAAACGAAGTCCAAATTAAATAAACAAACATGTTCTGTGACCCTTGTCACAAACTGGTCCTAACCACATTATTATTTAATAATAAATATTAACTTAAAATTAAAACATATATTTAATCAACACGAACTTAAGGGTATATAAGTAATCTTACAGCTAGGCCCGATTGAGGATGTTACAAATCTACCCCTTAAGAAGATTCCGTCGTCAGAATCTGGTCAAGGTCAAACAACTGGGGATAGCTCACCCTCATTAACTCCTCGGTTTCCCACGTCCAGTTAGAACCTAAACTGTGCCGCCATTCCACTAGCACCATTGGAATCTGTTTCTTTCTTAACTTTGTGACCTTCCTGTCTACTATTCTAACTGGCTCTTCCACTAGTTTCTTGCTCAAATCCACTTTCAAGTCTTTCAATGGAAGAATCTGATTTTCATCATCTACTTTGCACTTTCTCAGATAGCATACATTGAATGTGTTGTGAATTCCTGCTAACTCTGAAGGAAGATCTAAAATAACAGTTTGATCATTCAGAATTTCTTTGATCGAAAATGGCCCAATAAATCTCGGTGCTAGCTTTCCACGTTTATCAAATCTGATAACCCCCTTCCACGGAGATACCTTCAGATATACACGATCACCTACATTAAATATCACCGGACGTCTGCGCGGATCAGCATACATCTTTTGTCAGTCTCTGGCTGCTTTTAACTTCTCACGTGCAATTTTAACCTTTTCTGCAGTTATCTGAACAATTTCGGTTCCTGCAAATTATTTCTCACCTGCTTCTAACCAACACGTAGGAGTTCTGCACTTGCGACCGTACAACATTTCATATGGCGGCATTCTGATACTCGAATGATAGGAATTGTTGTAAGCAAACTCTATTAATGGAAGATGAGAATCCCAAGAACCACCATATTCTAAGACACATGCTCTCAACATGTCTTCTAATGTCTGAATCGTTCGTTCACTCTGACCGTCTGTCTGTAGATGATATGCTGTACTCAGATTTACACGTGTACCCAAATTCTGTTGTAAACTGTTCCAGAAGCTCGATACAAACCTAGTATCTCTGTCGAAAACTATTGACAACGGTACACCATGTCGAATAACAATTTCTTTCAAGTACAACTCTGCTAAATCACTCAACGAAGCTGTTTCACGAGTAGCTAAGAAGTGAGTACTCTTAGTTAGACGATCCACTATCACCCAGATCATGTCGTGACCTTTCTGAGTTTGGGGTAACTTGGTTACAAAATCCATCGTTATATGATCCCATTTCCACAGAGGAATTTCTAACTGTCGTAGAGACCCATACAGCTTCTGATGTTCTGCTTTAACTTGCGCACATATATGACACTTTTCAATGAAACTTGCAACATCTGTCTTCATTGTCGGCCACCAACATAGTGTTTTTAAATCTCTGTACATCTTTGTACTGCCTGGATGCACTGCCAGTCTAGATTTATGTGCTTCTGTAAGGATTAAATCCCTCAAATCTCCAAGCAAAGGCACCTAAATACGGTCATTATAGGTCTTTAATCCTCTAGAATCATTGCATAGGTCAAATTTTCTTTTAGTCATTTGCTTAGTCTTTAGGTTTTCATCATTCAAAGCTGCTAACTGAACGATTTTTAAACGATCGATCAAGTTTGAAACTATCTCAATTCTCATAAATCTGACATTTTCGACGGTTTTCTTTCGACTCATAGCATCCACGACCACATTTGCTTTACCCGGATGGTACTTAATCTCATAATCGTAGTCTTTAATTAATTCTAAAGATCGACGTTGACGCATATTTAATTCTTTCTGCGAAAAGATATATTGAAGACTCTTATGATCTGTATAGATTTCACAATGTGTACCATACAAATAGTGTCTCCATAGCTTCAAGGCAAACACAACTGCAGTTAAATCTAAATCATGAGTAGGGTAATTTCGTTCATGATTCTTCAACTGTCGTGAAGCATACGCTATAAATTTATTTCTTTGCATCAAAACACAACCCGGACCTGCACGTGACGCATCACAGTAAATCACAAAATCTTCTGTTCCCTCTGGTAAAGCTAAAACCGGCGCTTGACATAACAACTGTTTGAGAGTCTGAAAAGCCTTTTCTTTTTCATCAGTCCATCGAAAGGCTACATCTTTTCTGGTTAACTTATTTAATGGGCCTGCTATTTTGGAAAAGTCTGATAAATCTATGGTAATAACCTGCTCAACCAAGAAAACTCTTAATTTCTGTCGGCATTTTCGGTGAGTTCCAATTCATTACAGCCTCTATCTTAGACTGATCTACTTTAATACCCTGTTCACAAATTACATGACCCAGAAACTGCACTTCCCGCAACCAGAATTCACATTTGAAGAACTTAGCGTACAACTGTTCCTGTTTAAGAAGTTCTAACACTAACCTCAGATGTGTAGCATGATCCTTCTTGATTTTCGAATATATCAAGATATCATCTATGAAGACAATCACAAACTTGTCAAGATACTGAAGACACACCCTGTTCATTAAATCCATAAACACTGCCAGAGCGTTGGTTAACCCGAATGGCATAACTAAAAATTCATAATGACCATATCTAGTTCTAAACGCTGTTTTCGGTATGTCGGTCTCTGCAACACGTACCTGATGATACCCTGAACGTAAATCAATCTTTGAAAAGTAAGAAGCACCCTGTAACTGATCGAATAAATCATCTATTCTTGGTAAAGGATACTTATTCTTGATTGTTCTCTTATTCAAATCGTGGTAATCTATACACATTCTAAGCGACCCATCTTTCTTTTTCACAAATAACACAGGAGCACCCCACGGTGAAGAACTTGGTCGAATAAACCCCTTAGCTAACAGTTCCTGAATCTGAGACATCATTTCTTGGATTTCTGACGGAGCTATTCTGTAAGGAGCTTTTGCAACTGGTGTAGCACCTGGAACAAAATCAATTTTATACTCTGATAATGCTAAAAACGAACATATATTTCATAGCATTATTCCTCAAGAAAGACAAGCTTTTAGTTGCAATTGTTCTATTTACAAGTGATATTCGTTTAAATAATAAAAGGTGAAGACAAAAGACAGATTCGACGAATTGAAGACGCAAACGACCAAAAAGCTCAAAAGAACAAAAGACAATAAAAAAGGTTCCAATTATTGATAAGAAACGTCTCGAAATTACAGAAGTACAAGATTCAAAACGCAAAGTACAAGATATTAAATTGTACGCGAGGACGTTCGAAAATCCGGAACCGGGACTAGAGTCAACTCTTAACGCTCGACGCAACGGACTAAAAATTACAAGTTAACTATGTATATAAATATAATATAATATATAATTAATTATATTAATTATATATATATTATATATATATATTAAAAACCGTCGGCAGCAAGAAACTCCAAGGGTGTGAGCTGTAAATACATCTCCGCGACTCGCGGAGTTTTAAGGGCATTTTGCCGCGAGTCGCGGAGCCCCAATTTTCAACTCTGGCTATAAAGCCAACCGAATTCTGATCAAATTTCATCATCTTTTTTCTTCCTCTTCATACGTAAAACTTATATTTATATTTATAATTTATATTTTAATTTTAATTATAATTCTAATAATAAGGGTATGTTAGCGAATGTTGTAAGGGTGTAAGTCGAAATTCTGTCCGTGTAACGCTACGCTATTTTTAATCATTGTAAGTTATGTTCAACCTTTTTATATTAATGTCTCGTAGCTAAGTTATTATTATGCTTATTTAAAACGAAGTAATCATGATGTTGGGCTAATTACTAAAATTGGGTAATTGGGCTTTGTACCATAATTGGGGTTTGGACAAAAGAACGACACTTGTGGAAATTAGACTATGGGCTATTAATGGGCTTTATATTTGTTTAACTAAATGAAAGTTTGTTAATGTTAATATAAAGATTTACAATTGGGCGTCCCTATAAATTACCATATACACTCGATCGGACACGATGGACGGGGTATTTATATGTACGAATAATCGTTCATTTAACCGGACACGGGAATGGATTAATAGCCACTAGAATAATTAAAACAGGGGTGAAATTACATTCAAGGGTAATTGGTGTAATTGTTAACAAAGTAGTAAAACCTTGGTTTACACGCAGTCGATAACCTGGTGTATTCATTAAACAAAGTATTAAAACCTTGTTACAATTCGAATCCCCAATTAGTTGGAATATTTATCTTCGGGTATAATAATAATTTGACAAGGACACTTGCAATTTATATTTATGACTGATGGACTGTTATGGACAAAAACCAGACGGACATATTAAATAATCCAGGACAAAGGACAATTAACCCATGGGCATAAAACTAAAATCAACACGTCAAACATCATGATTACGGAAGTTTAAATAAACATAATTCTTTTATTTCATATTTAATTTCCTTTATTTTATATTTAATTGCACTTCTAATTATCGCACTTTTATTTATTTTATTTTATCGCACTTTTAATTATCGTACTTTTTAATTATCGCAAGTTTATTTTATCGCACTTTTATTATTCGCAATTTCATTATCATTATTTACTTTACGCTTTAATTTAAGTCTTGTATTTATTTTATATTTTACATTAGGTTTTAACTGCGACTAAAGTCTTAAAATCGACAAACCGGTCATTAAACGGTAAAAACCCCCCTTTATAATAATAATATTACTTATATATATATTTGTATTTTTATAAAAGTAAACTAATATAGCGTTGAGCTTTGTTTAAAGATTTCCCTGTGGAACGAACCGGACTTACTAAAAACTACACTACTGTACGATTAGGTACACTGCCTATAAGTGTTGTAGCAAGGTTTAAGTATATCCATTCTATAAATAAATAAATATCTTGTGTAAAATTGTATCGTATTTAATAGTGTTTTCCTAGTAAAATAATAACTATTTTATATACACCTCGCTTCACATCAAGTTATTTTTGGCGCCGCTGCCGGGGAACTATCTTAAAAGCCGGAAGCGCAACGCTAATATAAAAAAAAAAAAAAGATTTTTAGTTTACTTTTATTAAAATTCGCTTTTGTAAAAATACGTTTTAATTATTCGAAAAATATAAAAAGAAAAACAAAAATATAAGTATTTTTAAGATTTTGTTAAATATTTAAGTTTTATAAGTTTCTTTATTTTTATTTTAGTTTATAAAAATATAAGTTTTAATATCTTTTATTTAATTAAAAAAAAACAGAAAACAGATATAAATAAAATAAACAGAAAATAAAAAAAATAAATAAAGAAAAACGCGTAAAAAGATAAATCTGTCAGCTGAAATTCTGAACCCCGCGACTCGCGGGGTTTTCTTCTTTAATTGCCGCGACTCGCGGAGACCTTCTGACAGGCGACAGGAAGCCCTAAACCTGCATTAATTACGGTTATTATTAATTAATTATTATTAAAACCTAATTATTATTATTATTATTATTAGTTTTAGTTTTATTTTTACTTTTTATTTAATTTGTTGTATTTAGTTTTAATTAGTTTAATTAATTTGTAAAATTAATAGTTTTATTAAATAAATAATATAAAAATAATATTTTTATAAAAATTGTACTTTGTACAACTTTTTGTATATTTTTATATTTTGTCCCTTTTTAATCGTTGTAGCGTAATTTTTGTATTTTTAGCTCATATTTAATTTTAAACTTAGTTTTTGCTATAGTTATTTTTACTCCTAGATTTTTAGGCTTTGCCGTAGAATTCCTTAAGTGCTTTTTCTTTAGACTAAGATTTAGGTGCTTTAGAATTTTGCGACGCCTTTTTAGGTTTTAGTTTCTTTTTAAGTTATTTCCATTTGGGATTTAGTTTTTCCTTGTAAGCTTTAATATTTTTAGACACCTTTTACTATGTACCAATTATCATTCCAATTAGTAATTTCAATTTGCGATTATAATTTTAAGTTAGTTGTAGTAATAAGGTTAGGTTAGTAAAGTATTTTTAAGTTTTTATAAGTTTCTTTTATTTTTCCGTCACCTTTTATTTTTCAACCATTTTTTTCTTTTTCTACCTTTTTCGACGAACTCTTTTTCTCTCTTATTTCTCGCCATTCTAGTTTTTAGGACTTAGAATTTTATTCTACTTCTTATCTAAATTTCTTAAAATTACGAAAATTTATTTTGAGTGGTTAAATTAATAGACATCAAAATTTTCTGGTTCGTAGTAATAGTTGGATTTGTACGTGGACCGGGTTATTGGAGCCAAACAGTCCTCAATTATATTGAGACCAAACGAATCCTGCCCCTCTGCTGCATCTTTTGGCTATTCGAAACGTGGGCAAAATCAGAAAAGTCTATTGATTGGATAACTTATTATAATTTTTCTTTCCTTTTAAAAACTAATAGGATATTCAGTGAATGCACCGAGCAAGACGTTCACCACCTTTTGTACGTTCACCACCTGTAACTAGATCAAGACATCGTTTAACAAATATAACCGCCGTTGATTTTTCTTTAGAATCGTCATCCAGTCGACCAAGTACTTCAGTTCAAATTTCCGATAATCCAATTTTTGAACCCAACCTCACAATTGAGAATCCAGAGAATATTCAGGAACGGTTCATAGATCCTGAACCATTAAACTTTCCTCCGGAACCACCAATCATTCAAACAGAGATTGTTGAGGAACGAACTATTAAATCAGAATCATCTATTGATACCGATTCAACAAATTCAATTATGGAGAATCTGGAACCTTTAAGTATGGAAGACCGAATGAGAGCTAAACGCACTGGCCAAGGTCACGCAATTACTCATCCAGACATTAATGCGCCAGATTATGAAATCAAAGGACAAATTTTACACATGGTGACTAATCAATGCCAATTTAGTGGTGCGCCGAAGGAAGATCCAAATGAACATCTACGTACCTTTAATAGGATCTGCACACTATTTAAAATCCGAGAAGTGGAGGATGAACAGATATATCTCATGTTATTTCCCTGGACTTTAAAGGGAGAAGCCAAAGATTGGTTGGAATCGTTACCTGAAGGGGCGATTGATACATGGGATGTTTTAGTTGACAAATTTCTTAAACAATTTTTTCCTGCATCTAAAGCCGTAAGACTTCAAGCAGAAATTGTTACGTTCACACAGAAGCCAAATGAAACTCTATATGAGGCGTGGACAAGATATGGAAAGTTGTTAAGAGGATGTCCGCAACATGGTTTAGACACCTGCCAAATAGTACAAATATTCTACCAAGGATGCGACATCACTACAAGAAAAGACATAGATATAGCAGCTGGTGGTTCTATTATGAAGAAAACCGAAACTGATGCTTACAAAATTATTGATAATACTGCTTCCCACTCACATGAGTGGCACCAAGAAAAAGATATCATTAGATCATCTAAAGCAGCTAGAGCCGATTCTAGCCATGACTTAGATTCCATTTCCGCAAAGATAGATGCTTTCGAGAGACGAATGGAAAAGATGACTAAGGATATTCACTCTATACGAATTAGTTGTGAGCAGTGTGGAGGACCACATTTGACAAAAGATTGTCTCAGTATTGAATTAACAATGGAACAAAGAGAGAATATTTCATACATAAACCAAAGGCCAGGAAATAATTATCAGAATAATTATCAACCGCCAAGACCAATTTACAATCAAAACCAGAATTATAACCGAAATATTCCATACAACAACCAACAAGGTCCTAGCAATCAACAAGTATCCAATAATACTTATAATCAGCAAAGACCTAATTTTCAAAACAAACCACCACAACAAACCGATGATAAAAAGCCGAATTTAGAAGATATGATGACGAAGCTAGTTGAAACTCAAACGCAGTTTTTCACATCTCAAAAACAAACCAATGAACAAAATGCTCAAGCATTTAGAAATCAACAAGCTTCTATTCAAAATCTGGAACAAGAAGTAAGTAACCTAGCAAGGTTGATAGGTGAAAGAAAACCGGGAAGTCTACCTAGTGATACAAATGCTAACCCACGGAATGAAACAGCTAAAGCTATTACCACAAGAAGTGGTACAACACTTAAATCACCTGAAATACCTGTAACTTCTGATGAAACTATTCCTACTCCACAAGAACCACAACCTGATCAAGATAAGGAAAAAGAACCGATAGTTGAAAAGGTTAATGAAGATAACACAGTTAAGGATAAACCTTATGTTAAACCATACCAACCACCACTTCCTTACCCGAGTAAAATGAAGAAAGAGAAACTTGAAGCCGAGCAATCCAAATTCTTGGATATGTTTAAACAGATAAATGTAAATCTTCCTTTCATTGATGTGATTTCAGGAATGCCAAGATATGCTAAATTCTTGAAAGATCTGATCTCAAATAGAAAGAAAATGGAAGAACTCTCGGCTGTTACTATGAATGCTAATTGTTCAGCAGTGCTGTTGAATAAGATACCAGAAAAACTATCTGATCCAGGAAGTTTCACAATTCCATGTTTTCTGGGTAGTCTTAGTTCAATAGAAGCATTGGCAGACTTAGGTGCTAGTATAAATCTAATGCCGTATTCACTATACGCTAAACTAGACCTTGGAGAATTGAAACCAACCAGAATAAGCATACAACTAGCCGATCGATCAATAAAATATCCTAGAGGGATAATGGAGAACATGCTAGTTAAAGTTGGTACTTTAGTATTTCCAGTAGATTTTGTTGTTCTGGACATGGAAGAAGATTCTCAAGTTCCTCTCATATTAGGAAGACCATTCTTAAACACGGCTAAAGCAATGATAGACGTGTTCGGTAAGAAACTGACCCTAAGTATAGAGGATGAGAGTGTTACCTTTTCAGTTGATAGAGTAATGCAACAACCACAATCTGCAGATGATACATGTTATTATATTCAAACTATAGATGCACATGCAGAATTGTTAGAAGAATTTCCAGAATTACAAGGAACAGGAGAATGTTCTTTAGGAGAAGGTAATGAACCAATTGATGAAGCTGAAATGTTAGCTACACTTATAGCTAATGGATATGAACCAACAACAGAAGAAATTCAAATGCTAAAAGAAGAAGACAGATATCGATATAAATCATCGATAGAAGAACCTCCGAAATTAGAGTTAAAGCCACTTCCAAACCATTTGGAATACGCTTATTTACATGGTGAATCTGAATTACCTGTAATAATATCGTCTTCTCTTACTGAAAATGAGAAATCACAACTCATTTCTGTGTTGAAAGCTCATAAACCAGCCATTGCATGGAAGATTCATGATATTAAAGGAATAAGTCCTTCGTATTGCACACATAAAATCCTTATGGAAGAAGGTCATAAAACGTATGTGCAACGCCAACGAAGACTAAATCCTAATATGCAAGATGTAGTTAAGAAAGAGATTATTAAACTGCTAGATGCAGGTTTGATATATCCAATCTCTGATAGTCCATGGGTAAGCCCAGTTCAATGCGTGCCTAAGAAGGGTGGCATGACTGTCATTACAAATGAGAAAAATGAGCTTATTCCTACTAGGACTGTAACAGGATGGCGTGTATGTATTGATTATAGAAAATTAAATGACGCCACCAGAAAAGATCACTTTCCCTTACCTTTCATAGATCAAATGTTGGAAAGATTAGCCGGAAATAGTTACTATTGTTTTCTAGATGGATTTTCCGGATATTTTCAAATTCCAATAGCACCCGAAGATCAAGAGAAAACCACATTCACGTGCCCTTATGGTACTTTTGCTTACAAACGCATGCCATTTGGACTTTGTAACGCCCCTGCAACCTTTCAAAGGTGTATGATGGCGATTTTTCATGACATGATAGAAGAATGCATGGAAGTATTCATGGATGACTTTTCAGTCTTCGGTGATACATTTAAATCATGTCTAGTTAATCTGGAACGAATGCTAATTAGATGCGAAAAATCAAATCTAGTACTTAATTGGGAGAAATGCCATTTCATGGTTAAAGAAGGCATCGTTCTTGGACATAAAATTTCAAAAGAAGGAATTGAAGTGGATAGAGCTAAAGTAGATGTAATTGCTAAACTTCCACATCCCACAAATGTTAGAGGAGTTAGGAGTTTTCTAGGGCATGCCGGTTTTTACCGACGTTTCATAAAAGATTTTTCTAAAATTGCCACTCCTATGAATAAACTCCTAGAAAAGGATGCGCCATTCATCTTTTCAGATGAGTGTATAAAATCTTTTAATATTCTTAAAGAAAAACTCACTAATGCACCGATCATGATAACACCAAATTGGAATCTACCATTTGAACTAATGTGCGATGCAAGTGATTTTGCAATGGGAGCCGTTTTAGGACAAAGGATTGAAAAACGATTTCAACCTATATATTATGCTAGTAAGACATTACAAGGAGCACAAACGAACTATACAACTACTGAAAAAGAACTCCTTGCTATTGTCTTTGCTTTTGACAAATTTCGATCATATCTCGTTCTAGCAAAAACGGTGGTCTATACCGACCATTCTGCTCTTAGATACCTATTTTCAAAACAAGATGCTAAACCAAGATTAATCCGTTGGATCTTACTCTTACAAGAGTTTGATATTGAAATCCGAGATAAAAGAGGAGCAGAAAATCTCGCCGCTGATCATCTTTCTCGTCTTGAAAATCCCGAATTAGAAGTTCTAAATGAATCGGCCATACAAGACAACTTTCCTGATGAATATCTATTGAAGATAGATTATAAAGAAATCCCATGGTTTGCAGACTATGCAAACTACTTAGTTTGTGGATTCCTTGAAAAAGGATTATCGTACCAAAGACGAAAGAAATTCTTCAGTGATATAAAACACTATTTCTGGGAAGATCCACATCTGTTTAAAAGTTGTCCCGATGGAATAATACGCCGATGTGTATTTGGAGATGAAGCCAGTAAAATATTAAACCATTGTCACACAGGACCAACAGGAGGGCATTATGGGCCTCAACTAACAGCAAGAAAAGTTTATGAAGCTGGATTCTATTGGCCTACAATTTACAAAGATGCACACCTTCTTTGCAAATCCTGTGATGCATGTCAAAGAGCCGGGAAAATAAGTCAACATGATGAAATGCCACAAAATGTCATCCAAGTATGTGAAGTATTTGACATTTGGGGTATTGACTTTATGGGTCCATTTCCAAAATCTCATAATAATCTATATATACTCGTAGCCATTGATTATGTATCTAAATGGGCGGAAGCACAAGCTCTCCCAACTAACGATGCACGAGTTGTAGTCAACTTTTTAAAACGTCTTTTTGCAAGGTTTGGAACACCGAAAGCTTTAATAAGTGATCGGGGTACTCATTTCTGTAATAATCAACTTGAGAAAGTTCTTAAAAGATATGGAGTAACTCATAAAATCTCCACCGCATATCATCCACAAACAAGTGGACAAGTTGAAAATACCAACCGAGCTTTAAAACGTATTCTAGAGAAAATCGTAGGATCAAATTCGAAGGAATGGTCCATTAAATTGGAGGATGCACTCTGGGCTTTTAGAACAGCCTACAAAACTCCAATTGGAACCACACCTTTTAGACTTGTTTATGGAAAAGCATGTCATCTTCCAGTAGAAATTGAACACAAAGCATTTTGGGCTTTGAAGACATGTAATCTTGATTTACATGAAGCCGGACGTCTACGATTAAGTCAACTAAATGAATTAGAAGAATTAAGACATGAAGCATACGAAAATTCATTAATCTATAAAGAAAGAACGAAGAAATGGCATGATAAAAGAATCAGAAGTTCAAAAGAATTTAAAGAAGGAGACAGAGTTCTTCTTTTCAATTCACGATTCAAGCTATTTCCTGGAAAATTGAAATCAAGATGGTCTGGACCATTCATAGTCAAAAGAGTTTTCCCATACGGAACGACAGAATTAATAAATTCAAATGGGATTGAATTTAAAGTTAATGGTCACAGAGTTAAACATTACATACATGGTCCGGTGGAAGTCGACAACGAAGTTAATCACAATTTCGACACCACAGCTAACTAAGTGTGGGGAGAATCAAGTCTTTAAAGGATAATATATATTTCTGTTAGAGTTAGATTGTCTGTTTTCGTGTAGTTCTCGAAAATGGAACACGTATGGTCTTTCCCTAGCAGACCCTAAAGAACTAGTCTTCTCCCCCCATTCTGAATTTTTATTTTTTTTAGGTTTTTACGAAATGAAGACTGCCTGTGAATTAAACCATGGTCTAATGCTACACGCTTTGATCACTAAACGTAATAATGACATACTACCGAGTGAATTAGTATCAGTAATCAGAGAAAGAATGGACGGAGTTAGAAAAGGATCCAGATGCGAAGATAATAAGTTACAATTTGGTAAAGGAAAATCAAAATCCGCAGCGAAAAGAAGAGCACGACACCTAGAACGATGTCACAAATGCGGAAAATGGTCACATGGAGGTAAATGTTCAAATAATCAAACCTATTCAAATACCGAATTTGTTACTTTATGCAGAGACGGACCGTTCATATGTTTAGAAGAAAAGACACTGAATGCTCGAGGTTACGCCTATGCAGCCATGGAAAATCAATTAAACCGACTATCTTATGAATATAATAGATCATATAACTAAGAAATCTATTTCACAGGTATGTCTGTACAGTTTTTTTTTTTTATTTTTTATTTTTAACCTTTTGATAATAAACGCTAATTTGTTCGCTAAAAAGTATTAAATTGGTATTGAATAAAATTAGGTTTGGCGACCGAAATTATTGATATCATTCAAAAATTTATTACATCACTGCGAAATTTAACGTTTATTCTTAAGGTATAAATATCTTTAATCAATCAACCCAAAATATTTCAAAAATTCGTCATGAGTTAAATTAGGTCTTGGAACCGAAATTACTTTACCGAAAAGAGGGGCGCATATTTTTGATAATATTTGATTGATTAAAGTGGGATAAAAAGACAAAAAGATTTTTAATTTTATTTTTACCATATTTTTAAAATTAATATTTAAATCTTAAATTAATATTGTAAACTTTGTAAAAACAATATATTTAAAATTGTAAATATTTGAAAAATTAATATAAGTTTGATATGAATTTATAAATTTTTAAATTAAGTTTGGTGTGAATTTTTAATTTTTAAAATATTAATTTTTAATTTTATGCATTTTAAATTTTGAGTTTGGTGTGAATTTTTAATATTAATTTTGAATTTTATATTTATGTTGTGTGAATTTAAAAACAAAAATTTACTTTATCTCACTAAATTAAGAATATGATTTTTAAAATTCGTCGTAAGTTGAAGACTAGGTCTTTGAACCGAAATTGCTTTACCCGAGGGAGGGACGAGAACTTTTATTATCATTATTTTTAATCTTATTGATTTAAAGTATGCCAAAAACATTGAAAAAACCCAAAAATCTTAGCTTTTAAAACAATCGCTACAAAAAGACAAATTTTAAAATTTTGTCGAAGGACGGACTAGGACATCGATCCGAAACGACCTCGTCCTAAATAACAAGGGAAACAAAATTTTAAAATTAATTTCTTAATTGTTTTATAAGTTAAAGATTATAAAAAAAAAAAAAAAAAAAAAAAAAAAAAAGCAAACTCCGCGACTCGCGGAGTTTGAAGTACAAAACCTCCGCGACTCGCGGAGAGACTAAAAACCGGAAAAAAAAAATAAAGAGCTGAACAGATCAGTTTACTCCCCAAAACAAAAACAACTCGAAAAATACTGCAAAAACACTGCGAAAAAATCCGAAAACCAACCCCAAAAATCACAATTTTTAACCGTTAATCACCAAATTTTTTGCTAAAATCATGTTAAGAAGGATGCTATCTAAGAATTTCTCAAGAAAAACGGTAAATTTCTACACCTAAACACCATTAATTCGAAATTAGGTGTTCTTGAGCTATTTTTTCCCAATTTGATTTTGATGCTTTTTAGTGTAATTAGACTTAAATTGTTTATGTATTATGCTTGTATAACCTAGATTGATGCTGTTTAACATGATTAGAAGCCTTAAACTTCAAATTTTGAATAATCTAGGGTTTGTGTTCTTGAGCAAATTGGGGCTTTTTGATATAAACAGGTTATGGCCGATTTTTGTCATGAATTGTTGCTAAATTGAGTAGTGTAACATGTCTAGGTAGTTAAATGATCCAAACTTTGAGCCTAAACATGATTTTGAGAATTAAAGTGGACTTTTTCAAGTCCAAAAATTCATGAACTTGATTTTTGAAAGATAATGCCATTTGAGACTTGTTTATTTGCTAGTAATGATTATTTTGACATGTTATTTGAGTTGAATGCTTATGAACTTGGCGAAAATTTTCGTATATGCTTATTTGAAAAAGTATAGATTTGATAAAAATGTGAAAATGAGCTTAAGTTTGATATAAATTGATAATGTCATTGTAATTATTTTGATTGATGATTTTGCTGACACTAATGCATATTTGGATGCACAAAATTTGTGTTTGATGTGTTTTGCAGAATGAAAGGGGTGAATCTTCATCCCAAGCCCGCCATGCTCCTGCTGAGAATTTGGAACAACAGGAGGTAGATAACTACTACAAGCAGGATGTACCTCATCCAGTCATGACCTTTTCCGATATGCATTTGGAAGAGTTGCACCCAAACCTGAGATTTGACAGACTTTGGATAGATTATCCAAAATATCAACGGGGTTTGCATACTCTTCATTCCAAGGTTGTTGAGGTACCGAGGGTCATAGAATGGGGACCCTTAGAAGCTGTAGAATTGGCCGGGCCAATTAGGGAATTACTAGTACAGAGGTATGGTAATTCTTCTTTTAATGACTGGTTATGTTTATTTACCATACGCAGACCTGTATATAAAGTATGGTGTGAAGAGTTGTTATGTAGTATAGAGTTGAATGATCGGGTAGCTAGTTTAACCGATCGTTCTTTTATTAGATTTTTGTTAGGCGGTTCGATGCGCCACATGTCTTTACTGGACATGGCTCAGGCTTTACGTATATATACGCCTGAGGAGTTAGCGTCTGCCGATTGTAGAGGATTGATACTAAACGGTAGAAAGATAGATGAGAATTTTGATACACACGGTGTGTGGAGTCAAATGACAAGCCATCACCGTTTCAAAGGGGGAAACTACTCTTATTTGGATATAGATAGAGCCGAATTAAGAGTAATACATAGGTTTTTAGCTAATTCGATTACACAAAGGGGTAAGAACAAAGAAAAAGTAAATGAACAAGATTTGTTTTACCATATGTGTATTCGAGACCCACAGAGCGCTGTAAGTATACCATATTGTGTGGGTTATTATTTATCAGCTATGGTTCGGGGGATGCGTCCACATAGCATAATAGGAGGTGGTATTTTTATTACTTTGATTGGTGAATATCTCGGTGTGGATATAAGTCGGGGGGGATTATTAGTAGAAGAACCAGAACCCCGCGACACTATAGGTTTAAATGTGTACCATGGTGCGAAAGTTTTGAAGCGGCGAAATAACGCCGCAGTACGATACCATGGTAGACATCCACAGGTGGAGAGAAACCAGGAACAAGGTAATGTAGGAGGGGGGAATGAGATGCAAGAAATGCATAGGTTTATAGCTTCTCAGGAATACGAAAATGCTAGACAGAGAGCATTTGAAGATTGGCAAGTTCATCAGAACCAGATCATAGCGCATTGCCAACATATAGGTAGAAACTATATTCCTACACCGAAACCCGTCTTCCCTCCTTGGTCGATAGAGATGCAGCCACCATATCCTACGTATGACCCTGCCGAAGCATTCTATAGCACTTATGGTTATGCGTGGAACCCCTATTGGTACCAATATCATCCTTAGTTTACTTATTATTTTTTTTTTTTGCAATTTGTAATTATTGATACATTTAATATTTTTGTTAATATTGTAATCATTTATATAATTATCTAACTTTTATTCTTAGATTTTAATAATTTTTGAATGTGGGGTAATATACCAAACTTCAAAAATATGTATATATGTTTGCAGTTTATCTTATGTACACCACAGGGTAAAACAACGCATTTTCAAAGACTGGCATTAAGTTCAGCAAAAGCAACTAATTTTGACGACAAGATGCAAAATATATGTGAAATAACAACAAGACGGAATGAACAAATGATGTGCACCATTTATCATTCAGCAAACAAACGCCAATATATTTGGAAACTTTGGTAAAAATTTAATCATTTTCACACAAATCACCCTCAATAATTTAAATTGTTACTGATTTCTTGCAAATGAGGGCATTGCAAGATCTTAAGTGTGGGAAGGGGTTAAATTCTCTCGGATTTTAAAATTTTTTACTTTATACACTTGGTTACCATTAAAAATACTAGTAAAGCAGTAGTTGTATTAGAATCTAGTGCTCTCTGATAAAAAAGAACAGCCCTAGTCTTATATACTGACTACCCAATTCTAGTAAAATTTTTCAATTAAATGAATTCAAATCATGTTTATACATATTTATGAACGATAAAACTAGGTTTTAACACCGAAATTATTGTTACCTCGGAAAGGACATAAATTGAGAAACAAATTAAAATGTTAAAATTCATTTAAAATGGAATAGAGGACGATAAAAAGAAAAATAAAAAGCCAAGTGTGGGAAAATTTACCAAGTTATTTTAAACATATGTCACATATATCTGTAACAAATAACTGAAAATACTTTTGCTTTGAACTAAACTAAACTGTTTTACCCAATGAAAGAAAAGAAAAGATGGATCTACACGATGAATCAATTCCATCATTAAAAGGAAGTAAAGTCTTCCGAAAAAGACACGCGCTTCTTGATTTAGGTCATGAAGTTGTCGTCCAGACCAGCTGTAGGTTGACGAAAAATCTAGAAAAGTCATCACTAAAATCAGCAGGAAACCCACGGACCTCAGCATTAAACAGGGTCGCCAAGTGGTCAGATTTATCCTAACCATGAGAAGGATTTATCTCGTACAATGGGGGGGCACCATGCAAATTAGCTGGATAAGACTAATGAATCAGATCCCCAGAAAGGATAATCTCCTTAAAGATTAAAAATCAGCTTTTAAGACTGATATTACTCAATCCTAGAGATTGACCTTAAAGATTGAGAATTCAAACTCACGGAATTCAATGATATCTAAACTCGAGCTTAAACGAGAAAATATTTTGATCAAAATTATAAACCGATTTGTTTTCTGAAAACCCTATTTTCAATGCGTTCATTACCATTGAATGTAAAATCCTAGGAATTCACCTGGAATTCATTAGGTCACCTGAACTAAATCGGGTGTCAACCGTAAGAACGGTGGTTGCATAGTGGTCAAAGACAGGACCTTGTGCCATACCGAAAAATTATAAGGATGAGCTTTACTATTGCTCCTACCAAGGATAGTAATTGCGTCCGACACGTTATAGACCATAATCAAAAGCATGTCACGGGACATTGCCTTAACAGTTGCTTGTTCAACGCTTTCCTTTACAACCGGACGGTAGTTTGCCGAAAGGTAATATACGGAACAAGTAAACTGGACGTGTTGCTTTCCAAATACAAGGTTAGCAAGTGGGTGACACAAAACCGCAAGTTTTGAGCTAAAATTTTCAAATCTGAAACCCACCAAACCCACAAAAATATTTTGCAAACACCGGAAAAGGGTTATTCCGGAAAACTTATCTAGGGTAAAAATTTTCAAAAGATCAAATGTTTTCATAAAGATCCAATTTCCTTAATGGATCTAAATTTTTAGAGTCATGTGGGACTGTAAACCATATCGTTACTACCATAGTTTATACCGCCGTATAGAAATCACTGATGTACAAAGTGTGAAGAATAAAGAAGTGATTCTAGTATTTCAAGACAATATTGCTTGAGGACAAGCAACGCTCAAGTGTGGGAATATTTGATAATGCTAAAAACGAACATATATTTCATAGCATTATTCCTCAAGAAAGACAAGCTTTTAGTTGCAATTGTTCTATTTACAAGTGATATTCGTTTAAATAATAAAAGGTGAAGACAAAAGACAGATTCGACGAATTGAAGACGCAAACGACCAAAAAGCTCAAAAGAACAAAAGACAATCAAAAAGGTTCCAATTATTGATAAGAAACGTCTCGAAATTATAGAAGTACAAGATTCAAAACGCAAAGTACAAGATATTAAATTGTACGCGAGGACGTTCGAAAATCCGGAACCGGGACTAGAGTCAACTCTTAACGCTCGACGCAACGGACTAAAAATTACAAGTTAACTATGTATATAAATATAATATAATATATAATTAATTATATTAATTATATATATATTATATATATATATTAAAAACCGTCGGCAGCAAGAAACTCCAAGGGTGTGAGCTGTAAATACATCTCCGCGACTCGCGGAGTTTTAAGGGCATTTTGCCGCGAGTCGCGGAGCCCCAATTTTCAACTCTGGCTATAAAGCCAACCGAATTCTGATCAAATTTCATCATCTTTTTTCTTCCTCTTCATACGTAAAACTTATATTTATATTTATAATTTATATTTTAATTTTAATTATAATTCTAATAATAAGGGTATGTTAGCGAATGTTGTAAGGGTGTAAGTCGAAATTCTGTCCGTGTAACGCTACGCTATTTTTAATCATTGTAAGTTATGTTCAACCTTTTTATATTAATGTCTCGTAGCTAAGTTATTATTATGCTTATTTAAAACGAAGTAATCATGATGTTGGGCTAATTACTAAAATTGGGTAATTGGGCTTTGTACCATAATTGGGGTTTGGACAAAAGAACGACACTTGTGGAAATTAGACTATGGGCTATTAATGGGCTTTATATTTGTTTAACTAAATGAAAGTTTGTTAATGTTAATATAAAGATTTATAATTGGGCGTCCCTATAAATTACCATATACACTCGATCGGACACGATGGGCGGGGTATTTATATGTACGAATAATCGTTCATTTAACCGGACACGGGAATGGATTAATAGCCACTAGAATAATTAAAACAGGGGTGAAATTACATTCAAGGGTAATTGGTGTAATTGTTAACAAAGTAGTAAAACCTTGGTTTACACGCAGTCGATAACCTGGTGTATTCATTAAACAAAGTATTAAAACCTTGTTACAATTCGAATCCCCAATTAGTTGGAATATTTATCTTCGGGTATAATAATAATTTGACAAGGACACTTGCAATTTATATTTATGACTGATGGACTGTTATGGACAAAAACCAGACGGACATATTAAATAATCCAGGACAAAGGACAATTAACCCATGGGCATAAAACTAAAATCAACACGTCAAACATCATGATTACGGAAGTTTAAATAAGCATAATTCTTTTATTTCATATTTAATTTCCTTTATTTTATATTTAATTGCACTTCTAATTATCGCACTTTTATTTATTTTATTTTATCGCACTTTTAATTATCGTACTTTTTAATTATCGCAAGTTTATTTTATCGCACTTTTATTATTCGCAATTTCATTATCATTATTTACTTTACGCTTTAATTTAAGTCTTGTATTTATTTTATATTTTACATTAGGTTTTAACTGCGACTAAAGTCTTAAAATCGACAAACCGGTCATTAAACGGTAAAAACCCCCCTTTATAATAATAATATTACTTATATATATATTTGTATTTTTATAAAAGTAAACTAATATAGCGTTGAGATTTGTTTAAAGATTTCCCTGTGGAACGAACCGGACTTACTAAAAACTACACTACTGTACGATTAGGTACACTGCCTATAAGTGTTGTAGCAAGGTTTAAGTATATCCATTCTATAAATAAATAAATATCTTGTGTAAAATTGTATCGTATTTAATAGTGTTTTCCTAGTAAAATAATAACTATTTTATATACACCTCGCTTCACATCATACTCTACTTCACGTACTGGAGGTAACCCTGATAAATCATCTGGAAACACTTCGGGAAATTCTGACACAACAGGGATATCGGTCACCTGCTTCTTTTCTTTCTTAACATCAATCACGTAAGCTAAGAACGAACGAATCACACCCTTTTGATATCGACTTCTGAGCTTTCATTAGGGAAACCATAGGAAAGTTAAATCCACTGCGCTCTCCCCTAGCTATCACTCGGGATCCATTGGCCAAACTAAAAGAAATCATATTCTTATCACACTTAATATTAGCCCTATTAGCACTTAACCAATTCATGCCTATGACTACATCAAAGCTAGGTATAGGCATCAACAAACAGGTTAAAGGGAAGGAATAGCCGTCGATTTCGATGGTAACTCCATACACAGATGATGTGCATGGAACCATTTTACCATCAGCTACTTCTATTCCCAAAGGCGCATCTAACATCCTAACAAGCAACTTCAACTTATTACAGAAGCCTAAGGACATAAAAGATCGATTCACTCCTGAATCAAACAACACACGAGCTGGTAAGGAATTAACCAAGAACATAACGGTAATAACGTCAACGGTAGAGGTTGCAGCGTCTACCATCATCTGAAACGCCCTCGCCTCTGCTATTGGAAGATTCTTTCTCTTCTGCCCGGCAGTAGAAGCAGAAGATCCCCCAGAAGTTGCTGATCTCGCCCCTGACCCTGCCCCAGAATCGGCTCTTGACGCAGATGGACAATTTGCAGATCTATGCCTCTCCTGATGGCAACTCCAACAAATATTAGACTTAAAAGAACAAGCTGTTGATTCATGACCTAACACTCCACATTTCAAACACCTTCTGGTCATTGGAGAACACGGACCTACATGGGTTGACTTTCAAACATTACACCACCCAGACTGACTTGAACCCGATCCACTCATACCAGACTTACTTTTCTGTTTAAACCCGCCTGACTTATTACCATGAAAACCAGATTGCTTACTCGACTGCTGAGTTGACTGCCCACCCGATTGACTTTCTGATTTTCCCCCAAAAGATCCACTTTTTGAACTTTCTCTTTTCGCTGCCATTACATCACCTTCAGTAACCTTAGCCATCTCGTGAGTCTGTGCCAAGGTTGTTGCAAATCTCGCAATAGTTCTGTATTCTGGCTTAATCACTCGCATAAAATGCTGGATCTTATCCTTCTCAGCTGGTACCCATTGCTGAACAAACCTTAACTTCGATGTAAAATCTCTGAAAACCTCATCAATAGTCATACTTTCTGTCATTCTCATATTCAGAAACTTGGTTTTAAACCTTTCCATTTCATATTCAGAACAGTACTGCTCACAAACTTTAGCAGCAAACTGTTCTCAGGTTATTTGGCTAATCTGTTCCTTGGACAAATATGCTGTAATAGAGTCCCACCATTCCATCGCCTCACCTTTCAAAAGTCTACTAGCGAACAACACTCTAGACTCAGGTTCACAAAAACAGGCTTCTAATGCTCTCTCCACTCCTCTCAGCCAATTAAGGGTCATTGTAGGGTTTGTGTGACCATGATATTCTGGAGGTTTGCAATCAAGAAACTGTTTATAGGTACACTTCTTTTTCATCTCGGGAACTTGAAATGGGTACATCATTTGGTTTGGAAATGCCTGGTTAAACGGAAATGGCATTTGGAGGTTTTGATAGGTGGTTTGAGGAAACTGTGACTGAGAACTGCCACCGGCTTGGGTATAAAGGTTTGAAGGAAAAGTTGTGTTTAACGCAGTGGTATTGGGGTTCCATTGCGCCCGTTCTTGTTTTAATTCCTTAATTTTCTCCTGAGCTTCTAGTAATCAACTCTGAAGGTTTATAACTTCTTATGAGGTTTCCTCTTCCGATGAAACATGTCTATCTTCCTCGGGAGCTCTGAAAATACCAGTTCTAGGGACAGTGGGGCCAGTAGCGTTTGCTTCATTATCTGCCATTACTGCACTACCACAACACTCACACCAAAGCTTAGTATAAACTCTGTTAGTACTATCAACTAACACATAACATGTCCTAGTACTCACTTAACCCATCCCCGGCATGTTATGTTTGACATGACTCTACTAAGTTTGGGAACATGGCATTCAGATCACAATGCGCATGCTGCCAAACCAAGCTCTGATACCAACTTGTGACACCGCTAATTTTTTTTTTTAAATATGTGGCGGAAGCATTTATTTATTTATTACCAAATACACTTTATCAATGTCACATGACAACATCACAAAATACATGTTTTGAATGGAAGAGACGTAATTACATTCGGTTTACAAAAGAACACAGTTCATATGATAAAAGACTCCATCAGAGTTAAACACTGTCAAACATAACATTAGCAAGCCCGTCTTCTCCCAAAAGCAATATCTACAAAGCTACAACCTGCAGGGAGGAGATGGATGGGAATTAGCACGAAGCTAAGTGAGTACGACTAACTACAGGCCATAGCATACAGAAGTGTTATACTAATCATGGTACATAGTCTAACACACAAACATCACCCAAGTGCTGTCTACAGAGACTCTGGCGGCTCGGCTAAACCATTAACCACCAGCTGATCGGACTGGGGCTTACCAGAAGTTCCTCCACCACCGTGTTGTATATACATAATCCATAAGCAACGGACGCGTCATTCACATATATATACACCACGATTGTCTAGGCTACCACAGAGGAACCCAACCCGCAGGTTGATCTATCCTACCGAGGCTACCACACAATAGGGACGCACTGGGCTCCAGCAGACAAGCATCAACTAACATGCAGTCATCACCACAGACTAACTAACAATATCAGTAAGTATATCTAACAAGCATGGCAATCATAATATAACATGCTACTATATACTATATACTCCAGTTAGTCTCACTCACTGATTACCAGCAACTGAAAAGGTGTTCAGCTGTCTAATCACTGAACCTTCTCTTTCTCCTTTTCTCCTGAGAAAGACATATACACAAGTTAGTTATAATGTCTCGATAACAACCCGACAACAAAATAATAACACTAGATACCAACACTTAAGCATTTAACAACTGGTCTATCAACCGTACGAGTAACACTCTCAATCTTACATTTGAGAACACTCAACCGTACGGGTGACAGCTTACTCGTACGTTTGCTCTATGACCAAACATCCTACAGTGACTAATCTGATCTGTACGGTTCACCACACGAGTGACAGGTGATTCGTACGAGTCACATCTCAACCGTACGTATCATCATAATTAAATCATAAGTTTTCATCACCACTCACTCGCACGGTTCACCACACGGGTGACTACCTCAACGGTACGAGTGAAGGCTCACTCGTGCGAGTGATGAAGAACAGTAGCAACAACTATTTAAACGGGTTTTAACTCAAAATGTACAACATAAACATCAATTCATATAGTAATTTAACACATAACATCATATATTCACTATATGATAAGCCTACATCATAAACTCAATCAATAACGACACCAAACTAGTACAGAACAAGACATACACAATAAAATCCCTTTTTATGACCAAAATAAAGTTTGATATGGATTCTTAAAACTTTATCATTGTATAGTAAACTTCAAGATGAGTCCAACGATAGTTTATTCATCAAAAACGGAGTTACGGTTAGAAAGTTAGAGCTTTTTCAAGTTTACCAAAAACTGACCAGTGCTCACTCGCGCGGACGAGACCTCACTCGTAAGAGTGAGTCATCAACCACGTGGTTGAGCCTCAAATGCGTGGTCACATGTACGGGTGACCTGTCAGAAGTGTGAGAGCTGTTAGAACATTTCAGCTCGCTGATTTTTGCCATTTTGGCCCAAAAACTCGATTTTTGCAAGATTTAACACCAAAACCACTCCCAAAACATCATATAAACTATATAAAACATATTTCTAACATCAATTAGGCACAACAAACACTTAAGATTAGGATTCAAGCATCAAAATCTAACTTTTACTCAAGAACACAAAAACCCCATTTAAGCAAGAATCAAGACATGAATCAAAGTGATGCTTACCTTAAAATGATCACAAAATCAAAAAGAACAAGAAGATGTGAATAATTTAAGCTCTAGATCAAAGATTAGATTTTAGGGTTTGAAGTAGGTGAAGGAGATGAAGAACGGTGTGTGTTTGGGAATAATCTGGAAAGTGAGAGAAATGGCCAGCTCTAGACACTTAATTGTGGATAATTTCCACAATGTGCAACACACGGGTATTTATCAGTTATCTGATATCTTTCGTACATCATTTGGCAACCCAAACGAAGTCCAAATTAAATAAACAAACCTGTTCTGTGACCCTTGTCACAAACTGGTCCTAACCACATTATTATTTAATAATAAATATTAACTTAAAATTAAAACATATATTTAATCAACACGTACTTAAGGGTAAATAAGTAATCTTACAGCTAGGCCCGATTGAGGATGTTACACTAAGAATTGGTGTTTATTATAATTGCCACCAATTGATGCGAATCCTAAAGATAGATCTATGGGCTTGACAAGCCCCAGTCAGAGAATTTGAACTGCTTTAGTACTTCGATGTTTATATGGTTGGGGATATTCTAGATGCATTTTGTTAATGTCGGTTACCAGGTGTTCAATCCATATGAATGATTTTTAAACACTTGCGAGTGTATGATTATTGAATAAAGGAAATCTTGTGGTCTATTAAAATTATGGAAATGATCGATTACGATAAACTAATGGACTCGCCAACCTTTTGGTTGACACTTGAAAGCATGTTTATTCTCAGGTTTGAAAGAAATCTTTCGCTGTGCATTTGCTCATTTTAGAGATATTACTTGGAGTCATTCATGGCATATTTTAAAAGACGTTGCATTCGAGTCGTTGAGTTCATCAAGATTATTATTAAGTCAATTATAGTTGGATGTATGATGAAATGGTATGCATGCCGTCGACTTTCGATGTAAAGAAAGTTTGTCTTTTAAAAACGAATGCAATGTTTGTAAAATGTATCATATAGAGGTCAAGTACCTCGCGATGTAATCAATTATTGTGAATCGTTTATAATGTATATGAACGGGTCCTTTCAGTTGGTATCAGAGCGGTAGTCTTAGCGAGCCAGGTCTGCATTAGTGTGTCTAACTGATAAGTCGTTAGGATGCATTAATGAGTCTGAACTTCGACCGTGTCTGCATGTCAAAAGTGTCGCTTATCATTTTGTGTCGAAAATTACCTGCTCATCATTCTTAGTCTAGACACGTTTTACTGCATTGACTGCATGAATAGTGTATAGACGAAATTCATATCTTAGTGTATCTGTTACAGTAAACTTTGCCTGATATTCCGTACATTCCGCCGTAATCTACGAAATCTTTTACACTATATTGATACTCTATGTAATTAGAATATCATCCGATAGCCAGAAATAATTTCTTATCGAAAAATCCTTTACTCAATCGTACGAAATGGAACTCGTCACTAGTTCAAGTTCTTCGGAACCCGACAGCTATTCCAACATGGATGTTCACCTAAGCTCCGGAAGCAGCGTCACCAGAATGAATTAACCAATCAGCCATCCCCAATTCATCTAATGGGTTCGTAGTCGACTTAATCAATGGAGACGCGAAGAAGGCGATCCCTTCCACCAATCGAATTCACCTATTGGCGAAGAACCTGAAGCACTTACCGGCGAACCAGTCCGAAACACCATTTTCACCATCATTTCCCGAATATCTCGCCATGATTATATACTATCTCAAAATTCGAAACCTTATTCATCTGCTCGTTCCGACCGACAATCATCCCGGAGTAATACAAGAAGTCAACGAACTTCGCGCTCGAGTAATCAATTTGGAGAATATGGTGCAAAACGTACCAGCTTCAGCAACATCACCGGCATCAACAGTACCACCAACAACACAAGTTTCAACATCACATGCCCCAATATCTCATTCTGTACCTCGAGCATAATCATCGTTCTACGAATCATTCTACATTATTTATCTTCGTTCGACATGGCGATTATATAATCTTTAATGTTTTAGAGATTATATATTCTTATTCTAACGGTAAATCAAATGAGTCTAATATCATATTGACTCATTAAATTCATGATTACATCTGAAGAAAATATATATGTAAGTATATTTTCATAAAGATTGTAATTAAAATTCTTTTGTACAAACCGTTAATGGTGAAAATATTTTAACGGGTAGGTAATACCCGAGGAATATTTAGATTTCACATTAATAAGTTACACTGTACATTCTTCGAATCTGATTCAACCGTTAATGAATGAAACAGCAGAAACCGTAGACAACCGTAAATGACCTTAATCATCGGAAGTTTGATGATAAAGAATAGTATGTTGGAAAAGCTCAGAAAAGTTGGAACTGGAAAACGGATTGAGCTAACCACGAAGGAGACCAAGGACAAATACAAGGACCATACCCTATATTCAAAGAATCCAGGTAATTCTGGATCCGTTGAAATCTTTAGAAATATCTTGCTCCGAAGTCATTTTAAAATCTTGCGGAAAATTTTTCTTCATCAACCTTCGAACTTGGAAATTCCAAAATATCATCATAAATATCTTCGATATTTCTGAGGATATTTTCATAAATATTCTCGTCCGAAATTATATACCTCTTCGTGCTTCCCGTGTTTCATTGTATTGGAAACTTCTGTAAAATCTAAGTTTATTTATGAATGAATTCTGGAGAAATGTAAAGAAATTGATGCGTGAATTAGTATAATATAATGACACTTGATCAATGTGATTATATTACAGTAAGTCATGCTGAGTTTCTAATGGAACGTGATGATTCACATATCATAACATCATCATGTGCCATGTTACATAACTCTTTCATTCTGCTTAACTTCTGAACATATCAAGAAAGTATATTCTTGATAGTTCTATTCTCAGTGATTCTGGTAATTTGACAAATCAAATCGTGCTATTACGTTCTTTCTTGTTTAGAACATTAAGTTCATTCTAAACTCCATACTTACGAATTCTGGACCATTACTCGCTTTACTAGAGGTTGAGTAGAGAATAAAAAGGCAAAGAGCTCCAAAATATAAGAGAAAATATAAAGCCCAATAACAACACGGAGGTTACAAATCGTGGATATTAGTACGAATAGCAAAATAAAGACACAGTAGAATTAAGAATAGTATCACCCCAAGGTAATGGTAGAAGTAAACAGATTTTTCTGATGGAAGATTGAAAAGAAGGATGACAGAAAATGATAATTAAAAAAAAATATCAAGGATTAGAACTGGATTAAGCATTTTTACAATATTTTGGGTATATGAACTAAGAAAGAAAGTATAGGAATGGTGAGAATAATGGAACGAAAGAGTTTAATTTATAAAGGAAAAATCAGACGTAACAATCGAGGTAGATCACCGTATTTAATTATAGAGATCTTAATTTCCTTATTCGCCGAAGAATCAAATCTTTTAAATTTCGAAGATTTTCTTTAAATCCCTTGAATTTCAGAATTCAACCAAGACAACGTCAAAAGATATGACGAAACTTTATATCTATCATTTCACTCTTTTGTGATAACTTCATTCGTACACTTCGAATAATCGAATTGTTTTATCCATATTACGCAATGATGATAAAACTCCATTTATCAACTTGTATGTGTCATGAAAACATACTTATTGTCAGTCATGATGATCCCAATCAAATTTCGGGACGAAATTTCTTTAACGGGTAGGTACTGTGACGACCCGGGAAATTCCGACCAAATTTAAACTTAATCTTTATATAGTTTCGACACGATAAGCAAAGTCTGTTAAACTAAATCTCAAAAATTTTGAACTGTTTCAGATATCTATTTGACCTTCGACTATTTCCGACGATTCACGAACCACTATCTGTAAATATATATATATATATATATATATATATATATATATATATATATATATATATATATATATATATATATATATATATATATATATATATATATTAATTTGAAATAGAAACTTATATGAGTTAGTTTATTTGTGTAAATAAAATATTACATGACATTACTATAAATCTATCTATATATGAAAAGTACATGGAATATATATAATTTAGAATTTATTTAATAAACGCTCGTAGCACTCGTTTACCATCTTGATGGTTATTAATCAAGTTGAAAACGAACTTATATGATTTTAAAATAAAAGGTGATTCGAAAATGAGTTATATAAGTTATAGGCTTATTAAAAGTATATTTAGGATCTAATTATTTAATTTTGACACTTTTTATATTTTACCCAAAAATGAGAGGGACAGTTGATGTAATTTTTATTTATTAAATTAATGATTGAATTTTATACCATAATGACCAAAATAAATAAATATAGTTAATTTAAAAATATGGGATTTTTCTGAACACTTTTATCCGTCACTGATTTCGCACGATACACAGTCCGTGAAAACCGTCGGCACAAAAATACAATTACCCGGCTGCTTAACTGTAGTGACCCGAACTTTTCCATGTTTATATATATTAATTGAGATTGATATTTACATGATTAAATGTTTCCAACATGTTAAGCAATCAAACTTGTTAAGACTTGATTAATTGAAATAGGTTTCATATAGACAATTGACCACCCAAGTTGACCGGTGATTCACGAACGTTAAAACTTGTAAAAACTATATGATGACATATATATGGTTATATATATAGTTAACATGATATTATGATAAGTAAACATATCATTAAGTATATTAACAATGAACTACATATGTAAAAACAAGACTACTAACTTAATGATTTTGAAACGAGACATATATGTAACGATTATCGTTGTAACGACATTTAATGTATATATATCATATTAAGAGATATTCGTACATCATAATATCATGATAATATAATAATTTAAAATCTCTTTTGATATTATAAACATTGGGTTAACAACATTTAACAAGATCGTTAACCTAAAGGTTTCAAAACAACATTTACATGTAACGACTAACGATGACTTAACGACTCAGTTAAAATGTATATACATGTAGTGTTTTAATATGTATTCATACACTTTTGAAAGACTTCAAGACACTTATCAAAATACTTCTACTTAACAAAAATGCTTACAATTACATCCTCGTTCAGTTTCATCAACAATTCTACTCGTATGCACCCGTATTCGTACTCGTATAATACACAGCTTTTAGATGTATGTACTATTAGTATATACACTCCAATGATCAGCTCTTAGCAGCCCATGTGAGTCACCTAACACATGTGGGAACCATCATTTGGCAACTAGCATGAAATATCTCATAAAATTACAAAAATATGAGTAATCATTCATGACTTATTTACATGAAAACAAAATTACATATCCTTTATATCTAATCCATACACCAACGACCAAAAACACCTACAAAAACTTTCATTCTTCAATTTTATTCATCTAATTGATCTCTCTCAAGTTCTATCTTCAAGTTCTAAGTGTTCTTCATAAATTCCAAAAGTTCTAGTTTCATAAAATCAAGAATACTTTCAAGTTTGCTAGCTCACTTCCAATCTTGTAAGTTGATCATCCAACCTCAAGAAATCTTTGTTTCTTACAGTAGGTTATCATTCTAATACAAGATAATAATCATATTCAAACTTTGGTTCAATTTCTATAACTATAACAATCTTATTTCAAGTGATGATCTTACTTGAACTTGTTTTCGTGTCATGATTCTGCTTCAAGAACTTCGAGCCATCCAAGGATCCATTGAAGCTAGATCCATTTTTCTCTTTTCCAGTAGGTTTATCCAAGGAACTTAAGGTAGTAATGATGTTCATAACATCATTCGATTCATACATATAAAGCTATTTTATTCGAAGGTTTAAACTTGTAATCACTAGAACATAGTTTAGTTAATTCTAAACTTGTTCGCAAACAAAAGTTAATCCTTCTAACTTGACTTTTAAAATCAACTAAACACATGTTCTATATCTATATGATATGCTAACTTAATGATTTAAAACCTGGAAACACGAAAAACACCGTAAAACCGGATTTACGACGTCGTAGTAACACCGCGGGCTGTTTTGGGTTAGTTAATTAAAAACTATGATAAACTTTGATTTAAAAGTTGTTGTTCTGAGAAAATGATTTTTATTATGAACATGAAACTATATCCAAAAATTATGGTTAAACTCAAAGTGGAAGTATGTTTTCTAAAATGGTCATCTAGACGTCGTGCTTTCGACTGAAATGACTACCTTTACAAAAACGACTTGTAACTTATTTTTCCGACTATAAACCTATACTTTTTCTGTTTAGATTCATAAAATAGAGTTCAATGTGAAACCAGAGCAATTTGATTCACTCAAAACGGATTTAAAATGAAGAAGTTATGGGTAAAACAAGATTGGATAATTTTTCTCATTTTAGCTACGTGAAAATTGGTAACAAATCTATTTCAACCATGACTTAATCAACTTGTATTGTATATTTTGTAATCTTGAGATACCATAGACACGTATACAATGTTTCGACCTATCATGTCGACACATCTATATATATTTCGGAACAACCATAGACACTCTATATGTGAATGTTGGAGTTAGCTATACAGGGTTGAGGTTGATTCCAAAATATATATAGTTTGAGTTGTGATCAATACTGAGATACGTATACACTGGGTCGTGGATTGATTCAAGATAATATTTATCGATTTATTTCTGTACATCTAACTGTGGACAACTAGTTGTAGGTTACTAACGAGGACAGCTGACTTAATAAACTTAAAACATCAAAATATATTAAAAGTGTTGTAAATATATTTTGAACATACTTTGATATATATGTATATATTGTTATAGGTTCGTGAATCAACCAGTGGCCAAGTCTTACTTCTCGACGAAGAAAAAATCTGTGAAAGTGAGTTATAGTCCCACTTTTAAAATCTAATATTTTTGGGATGAGAATACATGCAGGTTTTATAAATGATTTACAAAATAGACACAAGTACGTGAAACTACATTCTATGGTTGAATTATCAAAATCGAATATGCCCCTTTTTATTAAGTCTGGTAATCTAAGAATTAGGGAACAGACACCCTAATTGACGCGAATCGTAAAGATAGATCTATCGGGCCCAACAAGCCCCATCCAAAGTACCGGATGCTTTAGTACTTCGAAATTTATATCATATCCGAAGGGTGTCCCGGAATGATGGGGATATTCTTATATATGCATCTTGTTAATGTCGGTTACCAGGTGTTCACCATATGAATGATTTTTATCTCTATGTATGGGATGTGTATTGAAATATGAAATCTTGTGGTCTATTATTATGATTTGATATATATAGGTTAAAACTATAACTCACCAACATTTTTGTTGACGTTTTAAGCATGTTTATTCTCAGGTGATTATTAAGAGCTTCCGCTATCGCATACTTAAATAAGGACGAGATTTGGAGTCCATGCTTGTATGATATTGTGTAAAAACTGCATTCAAGAAACTTATTTTGTTGTAACATATTTGTATTGTAAACCATTATGTAATGGTCGTGTGTAAACAGGATATTTTAGATTATCATTATTTGATAATCTACGTATAGCTTTTTAAACCTTTATTGATGAAATAAAGGTTATGGTTTGTTTTAAAATGAATGCAGTCTTTGAAAAACGTCTCATATAGAGGTCAAAACCTCGCAACGAAATCAATTAATATGGAACGTTTTTAATCAATAAGAACGGGACATTTCATTAACTGTGTTGATTGATTATCCTATTTCTACTTTTAGCTAATTGATTTATTGTACCTAAATTTTTGACTTAATTAGTCAAATATGTTATATTATATATACAATTACACTTATGCTAATTAGAAAATGAAGCATCATCTCCTCTTCACTCCAAGATCATCTTCATTTTTTTTATCGACAACCCAAACCGAGAAACACCCTGATCACTAACTAGATCGCCACCGTCTTCGGTCTCTAAACAACCACCATGATCCTCCATTCATCACCACTTGCTATATAAATTTTGGTTGAAGAAACAAGCCACCACCACCGAAACTAATCACCATCCCCCTTGTTACAACCACCGTACAACACCTATGATCTTCTTCTTCTTCGTGACTTACTCGACATCACCCGACCTACACCACCTTCGGCTAACACTTAAACCACCAAACCCACTTGCATCGTTTTACATCTCATTCTCTTTATAGGATCCCGTCACCACCTTATCACTTTCTTCTTCACCACCTTGTTTTTTTTTCTATTTTGTCGAGTTACAACCATCACCAACCATCGTTATTTTTCTACTGCACAACCGTCGACCATCGGATAAACAACCATCAATCACCATAACCACCACCTTTCTTTCTTATTCATTTCATTCTTTCAATTCTTTGTTCGCTACTTCGGTTACGTTTATCCCGATGTAAACAACTGAAGTCAATCATTTCGAACACCATGAACCGTGGTAAAACGCTTCCGATTACTTTATGTTTCTTTTCTTAGTTTCGGTCAACACCTAGATGAAACAAGAACAATGTTACAGCGACCATCATATTTATTATTTTGTTTCTGTTCTTGCTATAACAACGATGAAGGTGAAGAGCTGCTTATAGACGTGTTGATGATGGTAGATGACGATTTTACTTATGATGATGTGATGGTAACGATTAAGATGATGATGATCGAAATTGTTGATGATGATGGTAATGACTCGTTGATGATGAATGCGAATGATATCACAAAGATGATATTGATGATGATTAAGATGATTGCCGATGGTGATGAAGGGGAATACAAATATTGACAATGATGATGAAACATGGAGTAGGGCATGCGTATATTTTTTTTTATTTATGTTCTGCCAATTCGCAATTCATTTTTACCAGATCAAAAAGCCCTCAAGTTTGCTTGTTGGGCCGTTATGATTTAATTGGATTATGTTATGAGATTGAGGAATGGGCCGAGTTCTTGTTTCCTGTTGGGCCAGAATCATGTTGGGCCACTGCTGAAACAAAGTGGGATATTAAAAAGGTTTTAGGGTTAAATAGATTACGTTGGTAATATAAATCAGAAAAATAGTAACAAAGGGATGGTATGAGGTCTTTGTATGGTTAGCGAGAGGTTGCGGGTTCGAGCCTGGTCAGAGGCGTTTATTTTTTTTAAAGGCTTATACATTAAGGTAGCATTTCTAACCTTATTATTATTATTATTATTATTATTATTATTATTATTATTATTATTATTATTATTATTATTATTATTATTATTATTATTATTATTATTATTATTATTATTATTATTATTATTATTAACATAAGAACTATTATTATTATTATCATTATTACTTTCATATTAACAAAATTATTATAACAAATATATTACTAAATTAAATAAGTAATAAACTAGTTTGTTTTTTATTACATGTTAATTATATGTATTAATATATATACTTGATATAGGTTCGTGAATCCGAGGCCAACCCTGCATTGTTCAGTTCAGTCGTATACATATTTTTACTACAAAATATCGTATCGTGAGTTTCATTTGCTCTCTTTTTAAATGCTTTTGCAACATATATGTTTGGGACTGAGAATACATGCGCTGCTTTTATAAATGTTTTACGAAATAGACACAAGTAATCGAAACTACATTCTATGGTTGAATTGTTATACCGGATATAGCCCTTGTTGAACTTGGTAGCCTAAGAATTGGTGTTTATTATAATTGCCACCAATTGACGCGAATCCTAAAGATAGATCTATGGGCCTTGACAAGCCCCAGTCAGAGAATTTGAACTGCTTTAGTACTTCGATGTTTATATGTTTGGGGATATTCTAGATGCATTTTGTTAATGTCAGTTACCAGGTGTTCAATCCATATGAATGATTTTTAAACACTTGCGAGTGTATGATTATTGAATAAAGGAAATCTTATGGTCTATTAAAATTATGGAAATGATCGATTACGATAAAATAATGAACTCACCAACCTTTTGGTTCACACATGAAAGCGTGTTTATTCTCATGTTTGAAAGAAATCTTCCGATGTGTATTTGCTCATTTTAGAGATATTACTTGGAGTCATTCATGACATATTTCAAAATACGTTGCATTCGAGTCGTTGAGTTCATCAAGATTATTATTAAGTCAATTATAGTTGGATGTATGATGAAATGGTATGCATGCCGTCGACTTTCGATGTAAAGAAAGTTTGTCTTTTAAAAAAGAATGCAATGTTTGTAAAATGTATCATATAGAGGTCAAGTACCTCGCGATGTAATCAACTATTGTGAATCGTTTATAATGTATATGAACGGGTCCTTTCAATACATGCTTCCGCACACATGCATACGCTAGTAATATCACCTTTGGTTTAAAACTTAATGTTTACATGCATGCACTATTGATAGCATTCGTGATTTTCAACTTATATTATGTCGCAAGCTATTTCATTTATATTTTATAACTTTTGTAAACTTAAACTTGTTGTCGAACCGTTTGGTAACTTAAAACTTTGCAAGTCATGTACGTATCTGATAATGCTAAAAACGAACATATATTTCATAGCATTATTCCTCAAGAAAGACAAGCTTTTAGTTGCAATTGTTCTATTTACAAGTGATATTCGTTTAAATAATAAAAGGTGAAGACAAAAGACAGATTCGACGAATTGAAGACGCAAACGACCAAAAAGCTCAAAAGTACAAAAGACAATCAAAGAGGTTCCAATTATTGATAAGAAACGTCTCGAAATTACAAGAGTACAAGATTCAAAACGCAAAATACAAAATATAAAATTGTACGCAAGGACGTTCGAAAATCCGGAACTGGGACCAGAGTCAACTCTTAACGCTCGACGCAACGGACTAAAAATTACAAGTTAACTATGCATATAAATATAATATAATATATAATTAATTATATTAATTATATATATATATTATATATATATATTATAAAACCGTCGGCAGAGAAACTCCAAGGGTGTGAGCTGTAAATACATCCTCCGCGACTCGCGGAGTTTGAAGAGCATTTTGCCGCGAGTCGCGGAGCCCCAAATTTCAACTCTGGCTATAAATCAAACCGAATTCTGATCATTTTATATATTCTATTTCTCTCTTCTCTCATATATACGATATATATATATATATATATATAATTTATATTTTAATTTTAATTTTAATTATAATTCTAATAATAAGGGTATGTTAGCGAATGTTGTAAGGGTATAAGTCGAAATTCTGTCCGTGTAACGCTACGCTATTTTTAATCATTGTAAGTTATGTTCAACCTTTTTATATTAATGTCTCGTAGCTAAGTTATTATTATGCTTATTTAAAACGAAGTAATCATGATGTTGGGCTAATTACTAAAATTGGGTAATTGGGCTTTGTACCATAATTGGGGTTTGGACAAAAGAACGACACTTGTGGAAATTAGACTATGGGCTATTAATGGGCTTTATATTTGTTTAACTAAATGAAAGTTTGTTAATGTTAATATAAAGATTTACAATTGGGCGTCCCTATAAATTACCATATACACTCAATCGGACACGATGGGCGGGGTATTTATACGTACGAATAATCGTTCATTTAACCGGACACGGGAATGGATTAATAGCCACTAGAATAATTAAAACAGGGGTGAAATTACATTCAAGGGTAATTGGTGTAATTGTTAACAAAGTAGTAAAACCTTGGTTTACACGCAGTCGATAACCTGGTGTATTCATTAAACAAAGTATTAAAACCTTGTTACAATTCGAATCCCCAATTAGTTGGAATATTTAACTTCGGGTATAAGAATAATTTGATGAGGACTCGCATTTTATATTTATGACTGATGGACTGTTATGGACAAAAACCAAACGGACATATTAAATAATCCAGGACAAAGGACAATTAACCCATGGGCATAAAACTAAAATCAACACGTCAAACATCATGATTACGGAAGTTTAAATAAGCATAATTCTTTTATTTCATATTTAATTTCCTTTATTTTATATTTAATTGCACTTCTAATTATCGCACTTTTATTTATTGTTATTTAATCGCACTTTTAATTATCGTACTTTTTAATTATCGTAAGTTTATTTTATCGCACTTTTATTATTCGCAATTTCATTATCGTTATTTACTTTACGCTTTAATTTAAGTCTTGTATTTATTTTATATTTTACATTAGGTTTTAACTGCGACTAAAGTCTTAAAATTGACAAACCGGTCATTAAACGGTAAAAACCCCCCTTTATAATAATAATATTACTTATATATATATTTGTATTTTTAATAAAAGTAAACTAATATAGCGTTGAGCTTTGTTTAAAGATTTCCCTGTGGAACGAACCGGACTTACTAAAAACTACACTACTGTACGATTAGGTACACTGCCTATAAGTGTTGTAGCAAGGTTTAAGTATATCCATTCTATAAATAAATAAATATCTTGTGTAAAATTGTATCGTATTTAATAGTATTTCCTGCTAAAATTAATAACTATTTTATATACACCTCGCATAACATCAAGTATTTTTGGCGCCGATGCCGGGGACTATCTTAAAAGCCGGAAACGCAACGCTAAAATAAAAAAAAAAAAAAAAAGATTTTTAGTTAACTTTTATTAAAATTCGTTTTTGTAAAAATACGTTTTAATTATTCAAAAATATAAAAAGAAAAATAAAAATATATGTATTTTTAAGATTTTGTTAAATATTTAAGTTTTATAAGTTTCTTTATTTTTATTTTAGTTTATAAAATTATAAGTTTTATTTTTAAAATCTTTTATTTATTTAAAAACAGAAAACAGAAAAAAAAAATAAATAAAGAAAAACGCGTAAAAATTTAGACCTGTCAGCTGAATTCTGAAACCCCGCGACTCGCGGGGTTTGATGCAATAAATGCCGCAACTCGCGGAGCCTTTCTGACAGGCGACAAAAAACCCTAAACCAGCATTAATTACGGGTTTTAATTAATTATTATTATTATTTTACCCTAATTATTATTATTATTATTAGTTTTATTTTTACTTTTATTTTTTATTTTATATTTTGTTTAATTAGTTTTATTAAAATTGTAAAATTAATAGTTTAATAAAATAAATAATATAAAAATAATATTTTTATAAAAATTGTACTTTTTACAACTTTTTGTATATTTTTATATTTTGTACCTTTTTAATCGTTGTAGCATAATATTTGTATTTTTTCGCTCATATTTAATTTTAAACTTAGTTTTTGCTATAGTTATTTTTACTCCTAGATTTTTAGGCTTTGCCGTAGAATTCCTTAAGTGCTTTTTCTTTAGACTAAGATTTAGGTGCTTTAGAATTTTGCGACGCCTTTTTAAGTTTTAGTTTCTTTTTAAGTTATTTCCATTTGGGATTTAGTTTTTCCTTGTAAGCTTTAATATTTTAGACCTTTTACTATGTATCAATTATCATTCCAATTAGTAATTTCAATTTGCGATTATAATTTTAAGTTAGTTGTAGTAATAAGGTTAGGTTAGTAAAGTATTTTTAAGTTTTTATAATTTTCTTTTATTTTTCCGTCACCTTTTATTTTTCAACCATTTTTTCTTTTTCAACCTTTTTCGACGAACTCTTTTTCTCTCTTATTTCTCGCTATTCTAGTTTTTAGGACTTAGAATTTTTTCTACTTCTTATCTAAATTTCTTAAAATTACGAAAATTTATTTTAAGTGGTTAAATTAATAGACATCAAAATTTTCTGGTTCGTAGTAATAGTTGGATTTGTACGTGGACCGGGTTATTGGAGCCAAACAGTCCTCAATTATATTGAGACCAAACGAATCCTGCCCCTCTGCTGCATCTTTTGGCTATTCGAAACGTGGGCAAAATCAGAAAAGTCTATTGATTGGATAACTTATTATAATTTTTCTTTCCTTTTTAAAAACTAATAGGATATTCAGTGGATGCACCGAGCAAAACGTTCACCACCTTTTGTACGTTCACCACCTGTAACTAGATCAAGACATTTAGCAAATATAACCGTCGTTGATTTTTCTTTAGAATCGTCATCCAGTCGACCAAGAACCTCAGTTCAAATTTCCGATAATCCATTTTTTGAACCCAACCTCACAATTGAGAATCCAGAAAATATTCAGGAACGGTTCGTAGATCCTGAACCACTAAACCTTCCTCCGGAACCACCAATCATTCAAACAGAGATTGTTGAGGAACGAACCATTAAATCTGAATCATCTAGTGATACCGATTCAACAAATTCAATTATGGAGAATCTGGAACCTTTAAGTATGGAAGACCGAATGAGAGCTAAACGCACTGGCCAAGGTCACGCAATTACTCATCCAGACATTAATGCGCCAGATTATGAAATCAAAGGACAAATTCTACACATGGTGACTAATCAATGCCAATTTAGTGGTGCGCCGAAGGAAGATCCAAATGAACATCTACGTACCTTTAATAGGATCTGCACACTATTTAAAATACGAGAAGTAGAGGATGAACAGATATATCTCATGTTATTTCCCTGGACTTTAAAGGGAGAAGCCAAAGATTGGTTGGAATCGTTACCTGAAGGGGCGATTGATACGTGGGACGTTTTAATTGACAAATTTCTTAAACAATTCTTTCCTGCATCTAAAGCCGTAAGACTTCAAGCAGAAATTGTTACGTTCACACAGAAACCAAATGAAACTCTATATGAGGCGTGGACAAGATATGGAAAGTTATTAAGAGGATGTCCGCAACATGGTTTAGACACCTGTCAAATAGTACAAATATTCTACCAAGGATGCGACATCACTACAAGGAAAGACATAGATATAGCAGCTGGTGGTTCTATTATGAAGAAAACCGAAACTGATGCTTACAAAATTATTGATAACACTGCTTCCCACTCACATGAGTGGCACCAAGAAAAAGATATCATTAGATCATCTAAAGCAGCTAGAGCCGATTCTAGCCATGACTTAGATTCCATTTCCGCAAAGATAGATGCTGTGGAGAGACGAATGGAAAAGATGACTAAAGATATTCACTCAATACGAATTAGTTGTGAGCAGTGTGGAGGACCACATTTGACAAAAGATTGTCTCAGTATTGAATTAACAATGGAACAAAGAGAGAATATTTCATACATAAACCAAAGGCCTGGAAATAATTATCAGAATAATTATCAACCGCCAAGACCGATTTACAATCAAAACCAGAATTATAACCGAAATATTCCATACAACAACCAACAAGGTCCTAGCAATCAACAAGTATCCAATAATACTTACAATCAGCAAAGACCGAATTTTCAAAACAAACCACCACAACAAACCGATGATAAAAAGCCGAATTTAGAAGATATGATGACGAAGCTAGTTGAAACTCAAACACAGTTTTTCACATCTCAAAAATAAACAAATGAACAAAATGCTCAAGCATTTAGAAATCAACAAGCTTCTATTCAAAATCTGGAACAAGAAGTAAGTAACCTAGCAAGGTTAATAGGTGAAAGAAAACCGGGAAGTCTACCTAGCGATACAAATGCTAACCCCCGAAATGAAACAGCTAAAGCTATTACCACAAGAAGTGGTACAACACTTAAACAACCTGAAATACCTGTAACTTCTGATGAAACCATTCCTACTCCACAAGAACCACAACCTGATCAAGATAAGGAAAAAGAACCGGTAGTTGAAAAGGTTAATGAAGATAACACAGTTAAGGATAAACCTTATGTTAAACCATACCAACCACCACTTCCTTATCCGAGTAAAATGAAGAAAGAGAAACTTGAAGCCGAGCAATCCAAATTCTTGGATATGTTTAAACAGATAAATGTAAATCTTCCTTTCATTGATGTGATTTCAGGAATGCCTAGATATGCTAAATTCTTGAAAGATCTAATCTCAAATAGAAAGAAAATGGAAGAACTTTCGGCTGTTACTATGAATGCTAATTGTTCAGCAGTGCTGTTGAATAAGATACCAGAAAAATTATCTGATCCAGGAAGTTTCACAATTCCATGTTTTCTGGGTAGTCTTAGTTCAATAGAAGCATTGGCAGACTTAGGTGCTAGTATAAATCTAATGCCGTATTCACTATACGCTAAACTAGACCTTGGAGAATTGAAACCAACCAGAATAAGCATACAACTAGCCGATAGATCAATAAAATATCCTAGAGGGATAATGGAGAACATGCTAGTTAAAGTTGGTACTTTAGTATTTCCAGTAGATTTTGTTGTTCTGGACATGGAAGAAGATTCTCAAGTTCCTCTCATATTAGGAAGACCATTCTTAAACACGGCTAAAGCAATGATAGACGTGTTCGGTAAGAAACTGACCCTAAGTATAGAGGATGAGAGTGTTACCTTTTTAGTTGATAGAGCAATGCAACAACCACAATCTGCAGATGATACATGTTATTATATTCAAACTATAGATGCACATGCAGAATTATTAGAAGAATTTCCAGAATTACAAGGAACAGGAGAATGTTCTTTAGGAGAAGGTAATGAACCAATTGATGAAGCTGAAATGTTAGCTACACTTATAGCTAATGGATATGAACCAACAACAGAAGAAATTCAAATGCTAAAAGAAGAAGACAGATATCGATATAAATCATCGATAGAAGAACCTCTGAAATTAGAGTTAAAGCCACTTCCAAACCATTTGGAATACGCTTATTTACATGGTGAATCTGAATTACCTGTAATAATATCGTCTTCTCTTACTGAAAATGAGAAATCACAACTCATTTCTGTGTTGAAAGCTCATAAACCAGCCATTGCATGGAAGATTCATGATATTAAAGGAATAAGTCCTTCGTATTGCACACATAAAATCCTTATGGAAGAAGGTCATAAAACGTATGTGCAACGCCAACGAAGACTAAATCCTAATATGCAAGATGTAGTTAAGAAAGAGATTATTAAACTGCTAGATGCAGGTTTGATATATCCAATTTCTGATAGTCCATGGGTAAGCCCAGTTCAATGCGTACCTAAGAAGGGTGGCATGACTGTCATTACAAATGAGAAAAATGAGCTTATTCCTACTAGGACTGTAACAGGATGGCGTGTATGTATTGATTATAGAAAATTAAATGACACCACCAGAAAAGATCACTTTCCCTTACCTTTCATAGATCAAATGTTGGAAAGATTAGCCGGAAATAGTTACTATTGTTTTCTAGATGGATTTTCCGGATATTTTCAAATTCCAATAGCACCCGAAGACCAAGAGAAAACCACATTTACGTGCCCTTATGGTACTTTTGCTTACAAAAGAATGCCATTTGGACTTTGCAACGCCCCTGCAACCTTTCAAAGGTGTATGATGGCGATTTTTCACGACATGATAGAAGAATGCATGGAAGTATTCATGGATGACTTTTCAGTCTTCGGTGATACATTTAAATCATGTCTAGTTAATCTGGAACGAATGCTAATTAGATGCGAAAAATCAAATCTAGTACTTAATTGGGAGAAATGCCATTTCATGGTTAAAGAAGGCATCGTTCTTGGACATAAAATTTCAAAAGAAGGAATTGAAGTGGATAGAGCTAAAGTAGATGTAATTGCTAAACTTCCACATCCCACCAATGTTAGAGGAGTTAGGAGTTTTCTAGGGCATGCCGGTTTTTACCGACGTTTCATAAAAGATTTTTCTAAAATTGCTACTCCTATGAATAAACTCCTAGAAAAGGATGCGCCATTCATCTTTTCAGATGAGTGTATCAAATCTTTTAATATTCTTAAAGAGAAACTCACTAATGCACCAATCATGATAACACCAAATTGGAATCTACCATTTGAACTAATGTGCGATGCAAGTGATTTTGCAATGGGAGCCGTTTTAGGACAAAGGATTGAAAAACGATTTCAACCTATATATTATGCTAGTAAGACGTTACAAGGAGCACAAACGAACTATACAACTACTGAAAAAGAACTCCTTGCTATTGTCTTTGCTTTTGACAAATTTCGATCATATCTCGTTCTAGCAAAAACGGTGGTCTATACCGACCATTCTGCTCTTAGATACCTATTTTCAAAACAAGATGCTAAACCAAGATTAATCCGTTGGATCTTACTCTTACAAGAGTTTGATATTGAAATCCGAGATAAAAGAGGAGCAGAAAATCTCGCCGCTGATCATCTTTCTCGTCTTGAAAATCCCGAATTAGAAGTTCTAAATGAATCGGCCATACAAGACAACTTTTCTGATGAATATCTATTGAAGATAGATTATAAAGAAATCCCATGGTTTGCAGACTATGCAAACTACTTAGTTTGTGGATTCCTTGAAAAAGGATTATCGTACCAAAGACGAAAGAAATTCTTCAGTGATATAAAACACTATTTCTGGGAAGATCCACATCTGTTTAAAAGTTGTCCCGATGGAATAATACGTCGATGTGTATTTGGAGATGAAGCTAGTAAAATTTTAAACCATTGTCACACAGGACCAACAGGAGGGCATTATGGGCCTCAATTAACAGCAAGAAAAGTTTATGAAGCTGGATTCTATTGGCCTACAATTTACAAAGACGCACACCTTCTTTGCAAATCCTGTGATGCATGTCAAAGGGCCGGAAAAATAAGTTAACGTGATGAAATGCCACAAAATGTCATCCAAGTATGTGAAGTATTTGACATTTGGGGTATTGACTTTATGGGTCCATTTCCAAAATCTCATAATAATCTATATATACTCGTAGCCATTGATTATGTATCTAAATGGGCGGAAGCACAAGCTCTCCCAACTAATGATGCACGAGTTGTAGTCAACTTTTTAAAACGTCTTTTTGCAAGGTTTGGAACACCGAAAGCTTTAATAAGTGATCGGGGTACTCATTTCTGTAATAATCAACTTGAGAAAATTCTTAAAAGATATGGAGTAACTCATAAAATCTCCACCGCATATCATCCACAAACAAGTGGACAAGTTGAAAATACCAACCGAGCTTTAAAACGTATTCTAGAGAAAACTGTAGGATCAAATCCGAAGGAATGGTCCATTAAATTGGAGGATGCACTCTGGGCTTTTAGAACAGCCTACAAAACTCCAATTGGAACCACACCTTTTAGACTTGTTTATGGAAAAGCATGTCATCTTCCGGTAGAAATTGAACACAAAGCATTTTGGGCTTTGAAGACATGTAATCTTGATTTACATGAAGCCGGACGTCTACGATTAAGTCAACTAAACGAATTAGAAGAATTAAGACATGAAGCATACGAAAATTCGTTAATCTATAAAGAAAGAACGAAGAAATGGCATGATAAAAGAATCAGAAGTTCAAAAGAATTTAAAGAAGGAGACAGAGTTCTTCTTTTCAATTCACGAATCAAGCTATTTCCTGGAAAATTGAAATCAAGATGGTCTGGACCATTCATAGTCAAAAGAGTTTTCCCATACGGAACGATAGAATTAATAAATTCAAATGGGATTGAATTTAAAGTTAATGGTCACAGAGTTAAACATTACATACATGGTCCGATGGAAGTCGACAACGAAGTTAATCACAATTTCGACACCACAGCTAACTAAGTGTGGGGAGAATCAAGTCTTTAAAGGATAATATGTATTTCTGTTAGAGTTAGATTGTCTGTTTTCGTGTAGTTCTCGAAAATGGAACCCGAATGGTCTTTCCCTAGCAGACCCTAAAGAACTAGTCTTCTCCCCCCATTCTGAATTTTTATTTTTTTTAGGTTTTTACGAAATGAAGACTGCCTGTGAACTAAACCATGGTCTAATGCTACACGCTTTGATCACTAAACGTAATAATGACATACTACCGAGTGAAATAGTATCAGTAATCAGAGAAAGAATGGACGGAGTTAGAAAAGAATCCAGATACGAAGATAATAAGTTACAATTTGGTAAAGGAAAATCAAAATCCGCAGCGAAAAGAAGAGCACGACACCTAGAACGATGTCACAAATGCGGAAAATGGTCACATGGAGGTAAATGTTCAAATAATCAAACCTATTCAAATACCGAATTTGTTACTTTATGCAGAGACGGACCGTTCATATGTTTAGAAGAAAAGACACTGAATGCTCGAGGTTACGCCTATGTAGCCATGGAAAATCAATTAAACCGACTATCTTATGAATGGAATAGATCATATAACTAAGAAATCTATTTCACAGGTATGTCTGTACAGTTTTTATTTATTTTTATTTTTAACCTTTTGATAATAAACGCTAATTTGTTCGCTAAAAAGTATTAAATTGGTATTGAATAAAATTAGGTTTGGCGACCGAAATTATTGATATCATTCAAAAATTTATTACATCACTGCGAAATTTAACGTTTATTATAAGGTATAAATATCTTTAAACAATCAACCCAAAATATTTCAAAAATTCGTCATGAGTTAAATTAGGTCTTGGAACCGAAATTACTTTACCGAAAAGAGGGGCGCATATTTTTGATAATATTTGATTGATTAAAGTAGGATAAAAAGACAAAAAGATTTTTAAATTTATTTTTACCATGTTTTTAAAAATTAATATTTAAATCTTAAATTAATATTGTAAACCTTGTAAAAACAATATATTTAAAATATTTGAAAAATTAATATAAGTTTGATATGAATTTATGAATTTTTAAATTAAGTTTGGTGTGAATTTTTAATTTTTAAAATATAAAATTTTAATTTTATGCATTTTAAATTTTGAGTTTGGTGTGAATTTTTAATATTAATTTTGAATTTTATATTTAAGTTGTGTGAATTTAAAAACAAAAATTTACTTTATCTCATTAAGTTAAGAATATGATTTTTAAAATTCGTCGTAAGTTGAAGACTAGGTCTTTGAACCGAAATTGCTTTACCCGAGGGAGGGACGAGAATTTTTATTATCATTATTTTTAACCTTATTGAATTAGAGTATGCCAAAAACATTGAAAAAACCCAAAAATCTTAGCTTTTAAAACAATCGCTACAAAAAGACAAATTTTAAAATTTTGTCGAGGGACGGACTAGGACATCGATCCGAAACGACCTCGTCCTAAATAACAAGGGAAAAAAAAATTTAAAATTAAGTACTTAATTGTTTCAAAAGTTAGTGATTAAAAAAAAAAAAAAAAAAAAAAAGCTCCGCGAGTCGCGGAGTTTGGAGGGTAAATCTCCGCGACTCGCGGGAAGACCGGATTACAGAAAAAAAATAAAGAGCTGCAAACTGATCAGTTTCACTCCCCCACCCAAACAAACTGCGAAAAACACTCCGAAAATACACCCAAAAACACCCCAAAAATCCCAATTTTTAACCGTTAATCACCAAATTTTTTGCTAAAATCATGTTGAGAAGGATGCTATCTAAGAATTACTCAAGAAAAACGGTAAATTTCTACACCTAAACACCATTTAATCCGAAATTTGGTGTTCTTGAGCAAATTTTTCCCCAATTTGATTTTGATGCTTTTTAGTGTAATTAGACTTAAATTGTTTATGTATTATGCTTGTATAACCTAGATTGATGCTGTTTAACATGATTAGAAGCCTTAAACTTCAAATTTTGAGTAATCTAGGGTTTGTGTTCTTGAGCAAATTTGGGGCTTTTTGATATAAACAGGTTATGGCCGATTTTTGTCATGAATTGTTGCTAAATTGAGTAGTGTAACATGTCTAGGTAGTTAAATAATCCAAACTTTGAGCCTAAACATGATTTTGAGAATTAAAGTGGACTTTTTCAAGTCTAAAATTCATGAACTTGATTTTTGAAAGATAATGCCATTTGAGACTTGTTTAATTGCTAGTAATGATTATTTTGACATGTTATTTGAGTTGAATGCTTATGAACTTGGCGAACATTTTCGTATATGCTTATTTGAAAAAGTGTAGATTTGATAAAAATGTGAAAATGAGCTTAAGTTTGATATAAATTGATAATGTCATTATAATTATTTTGATTGATGATTTTGCTGACACTAATGCATATTTGGATGCACAAAAATTGTGTTTGATGTGTTTTGCAGAATGAAAGGGGTGAATCTTCATCCCAAGCCCGCAATGCTCCTGCTGAGAATTTGGAACAACAGGAGGTGGATAACTACTACAAGCAGGATGTACCTCATCCAGTCATGACCTTTTCCGATATGCACTTGGAAGAGTTGCACCCGAACCTGAGATTTGACAGACTTTGGATAGATTATCCAAAATATCAACGGGGTTTGCATACTCTTCATTCTAAGGTTGTTGAGGTACCGAGGGTCATAGAATGGGGACCCTTAGAAGCTGTAGAATTGGCCGGGCCAATTAGGGAATTACTTGTACAGAGGTATGGTAATTCTTCTTTTAATGACTGGATATGTTTATTCACCATACGTAGACCTGTATATAAAGTATGGTGTGAAGAATTGTTATGTAGTATAGAGTTGAATGATCGGGTAGCTAGTTTAACCGATCGTTCTTTTATTAGATTTTTGTTAGGCGGTTCGATGCGCCACATGTCTTTACTGGACATGGCTCAGGCTTTACGTATATATACGCCTGAGGAGTTAGCGTCTGCCGATTGTAGAGGATTGATACTAAACGGTAGAAAGATAGATGAGAATTTTGATACACACGGTGTGTGGAGTCAAATGACAAGCCATCACCGTTTCAAAGGGGGAAATTACTCTTATTTGGATATAGATAGAGCCGAATTAAGAGTGATACATAGGTTTTTAGCTAATTCGATTACACAAAGGGGTAAGAACAAAGAAAAAGTAAATGAACAAGATTTGTTTTACCATATGTGTATTCGAGACCCACAGAGCGCTGTAAGTATACCATATTGTGTGGGTTATTATTTATCAGCTATGGTTCGGGGGATGCGTCCACATAGCATAATAGGAGGTGGTATTTTTATTACTTTGATTGGTGAATATCTCGGTGTGGATATAAGTCGGGGGGGATTATTACTAGAAGAGCTGGAACCCCGCGATACTATAGGTTTAAATGTATACCATGGTGCGAAAGTTTTGAAGAGGCGAAATAACGCCGCAGTACGATACCATGGTAGACATCCACAGGTGGAGAGAAACCAGCAGCAAGGTAATGTAGGAGGGGGGAATGAGATGCAAGAAATGCATAGGTTTATAGCTTCTCAGGAATACGAAAATGCTAGACAGAGAGCATTTGAAGATTGGCAAGTTCATCAGAACCAGATCATAGCTCATTGCCAACATATAGGTAGAAACTATATTCCTACACCGAAACCCATCTTCCCTCCTTGGTCTATAGAGATGCAGCCACCATATCCTACGTATGACCCTGCCGAAGCATTCTATAGCACTTATGGTTATGCCTGGAACCCCTATTGGTACCAATATCATCCTTAGTTTACTTATTATTATTTTTATTTTGTAATTTGTAATTATTGATACGTTTAATACTTTTGTTAATATTGTAATCATTTTTATAATTATCTAACTTTTATTCTTAGATTTTAATAATTTTTGAATGTGGGGTAATATACCAAACTTCAAAAATATGTATATATGTTTGCAGTTTATCTTATGTACACAACAGGGTAAAACAACGCATTTTCAAAGACTGGCATTAAGTTCAGCAAAAGCAACTAATTTTGACGACAAGATGCAAAATATATGTGAAATAACAACAAGACGGAATGAACAAATGATGTGCACCATTTATCATTCAGCAAACAAACGCCAATATATTTGGAAACTTTGGTAAAAATTTAATCATTTTCACACAAATCACCCTCAATAATTTAAATTGTTACTGATTTCTTGCAAATGAGGGCATTGCAAGATCTTAAGTGTGGGAAGGGGTTAAATTCTTTCGGATTTTAAAAATTTTTTACTTTATACACTTGGTTACCATTAAAAATACTAGTAAAGCAGTAGTTGTATTAGAATCTAGTGCTCTCTGATAAAAAAGAACAGCCCTAGTCTTATATACTGACTACCCAATTCTAGTAAAATTTTTCAATTAAATGAATTCAAATCATGTTTATACATATTTATGAACGATAAAACTAGGTTTTAACACCGAAATTATTGTTACCTCGGAAAAGACATAAATTGAGAAACAAACTAAAATGTTAAAATTCATTTAAAATGGAATAGAGGACGATAAAAAGGAAAATAAAAGCCAAGTGTGGGAAAATTTACCAAGTTATCTTAAACATATGTCACATATATCTGTAACTAATAACTGAAAATACTTTTGCTTTGGACTAAACTAAACTGTTTTACCCGATGAAAGAAAAGAAGAGATGGATCTACACAATGAATCAATTCCATCATTAAAAGGAAGTAAAGTCTTCCGAAAAAGACACGCGCTTCTTGATTTAGTTCATGAAGTTGTCGTCCAGACCAGCTGTAGGTTGACAAAAAAAAAATCTAGAAAAGTCATCACTAAAATCAGCAGGAAATCCACGGACCTCAGCATCAAACAGGGTCGCCAAGTGGTCAGATTTATCCTAACCATGAGAAGGATTTATCTCGTACAATGGGGGGCACCATGCAAATTAGCTGGATAAGACTAATGAATCAGATCCCCAGAAAGGATAATCTCCTTAAAGATTAAAAATCAGCTTTTAAGACTGATATTACTCAATCCTAGAGATTGACCTTAAAGATTGAGAATTACAAACTCATGGAATTCAATGATATCTAAACTCGAGCTTGAACGAGAAAATATTTTGATCAAAATTATAAACCGATTTGTTTTCTGAAAACCCTATTTTCAATGCGTTCATTACCATTGAACGTAAAATCCTAGGAATTCACCTGGAATTCATTAGGTCACCTGAACTAAATCGGGTGTCAACCGTAAGAACGGTGGTTGCATAGCATGGTCAAAGACAGGACCTTGTGCCAGGCCGAAAAATTATAAGGGTGAGCTTTACTATTGCTCCTACCAAGGATAGTAATTGCGTCCGACACGTTATAGACCATAATCAAAAGCATGTCACGGGACATTGCCTTAACAGTTGCTTGTTCAACGCTTTCCTTTACAACCGGACGGTAGTTTGCCGAAAGGTAATATACGGGACAAGTAAACTGGACGTGTTGCTTTCCAAATACAAGGTTAGCAAGTGGGTGACACAAAACCGCAAGTTTTGAGCTAAAGTTTTCAAATCTGAAACCCACCAAACCCACAAAAATATTTTGCAAACACCGGTAAAGGGTTATTCCGAAAAACTTATCTAGGGTAAAAACTAGATTTAATTTTCAAAAGATCAAATGTTTTCATAAAGATCCAATTTCCTTAATGGATCTAAATTTTTATAGTCATGTGGGACTGTAAACCATATCGTTACTACCATTGTTTATACCGCCGTATAGAAATCACTGATGTACAAAGTGTGAAGAATAAAGAAGTGATTCTAGTATTTCAAGACAATATTGCTTGAGGACAAGCAATGCTCAAGTGTGGGAATATTTGATAATGCTAAAAACGAACATATATTTCATAGCATTATTCCTCAAGAAAGACAAGCTTTTAGTTGCAATTGTTCTATTTACAAGTGATATTCGTTTAAATAATAAAAGGTGAAGACAAAAGACAGATTCGACGAATTGAAGACGCAAACGACCAAAAAGCTCAAAAGTACAAAAGACAATCAAAGAGGTTCCAATTATTGATAAGAAACGTCTCGAAATTACAAGAGTACAAGATTCAAAACGCAAAATACAAAATATAAAATTGTACGCAAGGACGTTCGAAAATCCGGAACCGGGACCAGAGTCAACTCTTAACGCTCGACGCAACGGACTAAAAATTACAAGTTAACTATGCATATAAATATAATATAATATATAATTAATTATATTAATTATATATATATATTATATATATATATTATAAAACCGTCGGCAGAGAAACTCCAAGGGTGTGAGCTGTAAATACATCATCCGCGACTCGCGGAGTTTGAAGAGCATTTTGCCGCGAGTCGCGGAGCCCCAAATTTCAACTCTGGCTATAAAGCAAACCAAATTCTGATCATTTTATATATTCTATTTCTCTCTTCTCTCATATATACGATATATATATATATATAATTTATATTTTAATTTTAATTTTAATTATAATTCTAATAATAAGGGTATGTTAGCGAATGTTGTAAGGGTATAAGTCGAAATTCTGTCCGTGTAACGCTACGCTATTTTTAATCATTGTAAGTTATGTTCAACCTTTTTATATTAATGTCTCGTAGCTAAGTTATTATTATGCTTATTTAAAATGAAGTAATCATGATGTTGGGCTAATTACTAAAATTGGGTAATTGGGCTTTGTACCATAATTGGGGTTTGGACAAAAGAACGACACTTGTGGAAATTAGACTATGGGCTATTAATGGGCTTTATATTTGTTTAACTAAATGAAAGTTTGTTAATGTTAATATAAAGATTTACAATTGGGCGTCCCTATAAATTACCATATACACTCAATCGGACACGATGGGCGGGGTATTTATACGTACGAATAATCGTTCATTTAACCGGACACGGGAATGGATTAATAGCCACTAGAATAATTAAAACAGGGGTGAAATTACATTCAAGGGTAATTGGTGTAATTGTTAACAAAGTAGTAAAACCTTGGTTTACACGCAGTCGATAACCTGGTGTATTCATTAAACAAAGTATTAAAACCTTGTTACAATTCGAATCCCCAATTAGTTGGAATATTTAACTTCGGGTATAAGAATAATTTGATGAGGACACTCGCATTTTATATTTATGACTGATGGACTGTTATGGACAAAAACCAGACGGACATATTAAATAATCCAGGACAAAGGACAATTAACCCATGGGCATAAAACTAAAATCAACACGTCAAACATCATGATTACGGAAGTTTAAATAAGCATAATTCTTTTATTTCATATTTAATTTCTTTTATTTTATATTTAATTGCACTTCTAATTATCGCACTTTTATTTATTGTTATTTAATCGCACTTTTAATTATCGTACTTTTTAATTATCGTAAGTTTATTTTATCGCACTTTTATTATTCGCAATTTCATTATCGTTATTTACTTTACGCTTTAATTTAAGTCTTGTATTTATTTTATATTTTACATTAGGTTTTAACTGCGACTAAAGTCTTAAAATCGACAAACCGGTCATTAAACGGTAAAACCCCCCTTTATAATAATAATATTACTTATATATATATATATTTGTATTTTTAATAAAAGTAAACTAATATAGCGTTGAGCTTTGTTTAAAGATTTCCCTGTGGAACGAACCGGACTTACTAAAAACTACACTACTGTACGATTAGGTACACTGCCTATAAGTGTTGTAGCAAGGTTTAAGTATATCCATTCTATAAATAAATAAATATCTTGTGTAAAATTGTATCGTATTTAATAGTATTTCCTGCTAAAATTAATAACTATTTTATATACACCTCGCATAACATCAGTATCAAATGAATGCGACATAATTTTGGTCAAAGGCGTCTCATTTAGGGACTATGACCACGTAACGGGACCTAAGTTGACGGCGCCGTCAATGACGATTTTGTCGGGTCGTCACAGAGTGTGGTGCTGTGCGTTGTGTTTGGTTGTTGATTCATTTCTAGGAAATTGTTCAAGGTCATACGCATCTCCACCAAACACCAAACACGGTCTATGGTGCTTAATATTTCTATGGCATCTTCCAAGGCTACCCACAACTAGCATTAAGCACCAAGCAGAGTGCATGGTGGGTGGTACTTGGTCGTTGATTCATTTCGTCTAAGGTTACGCGCAAGTGTACCACGCACTAAACGCGGTGTGTGGTGCGTGGGGGCAATTTTAGAATTACGAAAATTTTGCATATTGTTAAACACTTTAGGATTTATGGGCATCTAACGAAATTCGCGAAAAAGAATTATAGATGTTATAATACATTAAGCCCAGCCCAACATCAAATAGTTTATGACCAATATAAAATCTTGGGCTTTTATCTTCAATTAGAGTTCCTAACGTTTCCATTGGAATCCCACTTCTCTGCCATTGTTGATCGCTGCACTGTGGTAAGCTTCCTAACGTTTATCCACCTCATTTTTGTTTTTAGTTCTGTATATATTTGAATTTGAATCTATATAATAATGTGCTTAATCTTAGCTTTATACTGAAAACAGTCCCTAGTTTTTGTATTCCCATTTGGTCCTAGTGTGTTATATGACATAGGTTTATTATTTGATCAATGTGTAATCCTCAATACTTATTTAGGGTTTTAGCTTTGCAAATTTATGAGGTGATTGTGCTCAAAATGATGGAACAGTTTGTAGCTATTTAGACCATTATATCTCTGAATCCCATTTAGGGTTTTAGGTTAGATAGAGACTAGTACGGGTATAATAAGTAAGATCTCATCAAATTAAGATCACAATTAAGTTTGTCCGAAAGTTTAAACTTGCCTTACCCTGTTATTTGATACCGTCTTCTTTCTTTCTTTCTTTCATATATGCAACTTAGTATCTCTGTTTAGAATAGGGTGATGCTTTCTAAACATTGTGCGATAACTTTATGCAATTTCGAACTAAGTGTGCGTTTGATAATACTGAATGATTAAGCGCGGAATGTTTCATGATCCGAATGATTCAAAAGTTCTGAATGATAATAACCTGTTTGATAATCATTTTGAATGCACAACGTATAATAATGTAAAATTACCCTATTAACCTTTTTCATGAATAAAAAAACAATATAGTTGTTTAATATGCGTTCTTGATATAATTTAAAAAAGGTATTACATAAAATTTAGCTGCGTATTGGTTAAGAGAGTATTTCAAATCTGAATCGTTCATCACTGTCCACTGAATATTAATCCATTCAACACCCATATGCCATTCAGAGATCAGAAACAAACGCGTTGAATGTTAAATTCAACGCCGAATCATTTAATTAGGAGGTAATCAATCGCACCTTAAGAGGGTGTTTGTGGGGCCTTATTTTTGAGTTTTATGCTTATAAATAAATGAGCTCAAAATTTATAGCTTATTTTGAGCTTATAAAATCTCCCTCACAGGTAAGCAACTAAGCTAATCAAATAAGCTTATCCAAACACTAAATCTTAAGCTTATTGTGTTGAAAAGAAAATAAGCTAACAAAATTTGCAGTTTTGCACCCCAAAATACCGCCTAAATAACACATAACAGAAGTATAGTTTTGTAGATGTTCTGGTAACAAAGTCAGTAATCTTGCTCTCGAATACTACAAGGCTTGATTTATGTGCATTAACATCTAGTGAAGTTAATGATTTTTGTTTGTAACAACTTCTATCATGCCCAAATTAAACTGGGGGCACATGTTCTTGATTACTGTTTATAGTAAACTCTATAAACTGATGAATTGAATTCGAATTCGAATTCTGAAACCAAATAAATGAATGAAATGTTTAAAATCTATCGGGTAGTAATCACTTACCCATAATAGAATGAAATCTTTAGACCATAAATCTACACTTCAACGGTTGTTTGATTAAGCGCCATGTATCTCCATCTCTCTTTCTCCACAAAATCAGCATCTAAAAACCTCGAAACAAACGCCCACAACCTGTAAACATCTTCAAAGTTTGTCAAAAAATTGAATGTAGCCATAATAACCGGTACCCCTAAATCTAACTTTTCTTTCTTTTTGTTCAACGGGCTATTCAGACCTTCGTTCTGAACTAATCTTTCCCTTTCTTCAATACTCTTGTCCACAAAAGTAATATGTTTTAAAGTTGCATAACTAAGAGATATGTTATGTCTATCTGCCAATTTTTGTACTAGCATCGGCTCAATTTTCGCACCTTTCCAATCGAACACATTAAAAGCGACCACGGGCCCTCGGTCCACTCTTACTTTTGGCCCGTAAATCTTAACCAAATGAACCCCGTTTTCTGAATGTGGGTGTTTAAGACTACCAAATGCATTCACTAGCCAATTCACTAGGTACCTTACCCTGGTGCTAATCAGTACCAAACCTATTGAATCTGCATGATCCAATCCACGAAACTCGATATCTGAGTTGACCCCACTGCTGCTTGCTTCGTTGTTTCTTGATTCAGCCATGTCGAAGAACCTGTCCCGTTTCAAGACTTCAGAAAATGATAATTCTTTTTTTTCTTCACCAATTTCTTGTATTTCAAACATCTCTTGATTGTATGTTGATGATGATGTGATCGAGCTAATGCTTTTTATTTCCAAGTCTTGATTTTTCCCCTTTTCTTGACTTCCTGATTGTTGTAGAAATAAAGGCTGGTTCGAAGCCTGAACGATATTAACTAAATCCGTGCTTGGTGCAGTGTTTTTAAGCACTGATGATCTCGATTTTTTAATAAAAAGACAACCGAATCCTGACGGGTTTTCTCCAAAAACCTTGTAGAATGAACAAATAAGGAAATCGGGCTGAAAAAGAGATAGGCCCAATGTCTCCATATCTTTGGCTCCTAACCCGTTTGCGTCAAGACAAATGTGCCACCCGTTTTCTTGAGCCAAACTCATCCAAAGATACGAATAACTCGATCCTGTTACCTTAGACTGAAGCGGGAAAACAAAAAGTCCTCTTTTTTTCTTTTTCTTTTTGTTCTTGTTAACAATCGATTTCCTTAATCTTTTTGATTGAATTCTCATGTTAGGCCATGAAAACACAGCTGTATCCACCCGCCCAGATCTTTTCCTGCAGCTATCAATCATGGTTTGAACAGCTTCGTTTTCATGATCATAAACAGTCAAAAGATTTCTGTTTGCATGAAAAGGATAAGAATCTGCCAACACTTTGAATGCAGATGATTGGTTAGCTGTAAAAACTAATGAGTAATCGTCTGATGAAATGTTCATGTATCGAAAGATTCTTTCTTTAATAACAGTTTCAAATTCTTGTTCTTGAGCACCATGTGTAATCTGTGTATACAAATTCACCGATTTATATATAATGTTGAAAAAAGGCGCATTAGAATGCAACTGTTGGGTATACGAAAACAGCCCATGACCCGTGTAATCAAGACATACACGTTTCGACGAATTCAGGTGACCGTATTCTTGATTTCTGATTCGGTCAGCCCGTTCAGTTTCTAAGTAGTTAGGGTACGCCTTTTTCATGTTGGAAAACGACCAATCGAGGCCCGGTAATGATTCATGGTCTGTAAATTGAGCATTCGGTTGAAGCGAAAAAGCAGTTGCAGTAATGAAATCGTACCTGGACGGACTTCGTGTTTGTTCGGGAGTCCGTTTTTCGGGCAGCCCTTGTAATGGAGTCGGGCAACAACGTCGAAAACAGGCTCTTGAGAGTTCCTTGATACAAGGTGAACTCATTTTTTTCTGGTCAGTTTTCTTGTTGCTTCATGAATTTATTTTGAAAGTTTGCTTGATGAAAAGGGTATTGTGTTATAAATGATATTTTGAAAAAGTCAGTACAAGGAACTAAGCCTTGTATTACAATAATTACAAAGTTAACATTGTTTGTATCATCTTAGTTGTCCACTTACATGCACAGCTTTTAATTAAACCCTGTTTGACTTGTTTACATTTCTTTTAGTCACATAAACTGGACTTATAAAACTTTATTGTAAGGTGTTAGTACTAAAGGTAATTGTGTGCGTTTAAATTACAATAATGAAATTTGGCATTGAGTTGTGGCCTTTAGTTATCTTGATTAATCAACCAGGTTTATGCCAAAATAATAATTATATTTTTTTTTCATGATGAAAACAAGAAAGTGTGTGGTGAAGGGTGAAGTGGTAAAGTTGTATTTTACGTAGATGGATGTTTTAAATGGTCCCGAAAGGGAATTGGTGTAGTCCTCCACTATCGACATGAAGTGGTTCACATTTAGCTACCAGAAAGTAGTTTGTCATTTAACTAAATAAGCGTTTTTCGTTGCGCGTTTCGACACGCGTTTTCATTGCACGTTTTCAGGGCCCGTGTTCGAAAGAGATACATCAAAAATATAAACAAGAGCAATTTTTAGTTGCCCGACCCAACAGACCCGGGTCTTGACCCAACCCGACCCGGATCTCGACCCAACCCGTTCGACCCATTTTAATTATGACCCATTTCAACCCATGACACGTTTTGACCCAAACCCATTTGATCCTTGACTCAACCCGACCCATCTCGACCCGTTTGTCAGGTATACTCAGATGTATATGGTCTAACTGAAGTATCTTGGGACCGTCGATCCTTTTCTTGAACATCCACGATGTTTAGCTACAGAGAAGTTCGAATTTAGCTATGTACTAACAACTTGTTACGGAGTCTCTGGTATAAGGTGCATATAACGTGAAAACAAGGGAAATTTGCATGATCATTAATAATGGCCGGCAACTTATCTATATGTAGGCCATTGACTATTGACTAGAGATCATATGTGATGTAATGATTTTTTTTTTTGCTTAAAAGGCAACTTGCCCTAAAGAATTTGAGTATTTGTTTGAGGGTTATTTGGAAAATTCAAATATCGAATCCGAAAACGTAAACGTCGTTATCAATTTGCCTTTGTCCTAACACAAAAAAAAAAAAAAAAAAAAAGTAGTTTTATAAACTTTAAAGTCTTTAAAAAGGACCTTCTTTTTAGTCTTCCACTTATTCAACATTTTTATATGTCCCACGGTGTTATAACAGAATGTTAAGGAATTAAGTTATACCATGTGCATGTAGTTGTCTTTGATGTTGCATAATTATTTTATTTAATTTATTTATTTTTTTCGTAATTTTTACACTTGCTTATATCGTTATATGTTTTTAATTTTCTTCTACATAAGTTTTTATATGATCATGTATTGCGTTACTTTAACTCTCGTAGATTGTAAAACTCTTCCATTTCACATTAAATGAAACTACGAAGGTTATCATTTGTAGATGAGTTGTATCATTTTGTCACATAGTGAATATAAAAAAAGCAAAAGCGTTTTTTCAAGAGGCGCAAGAAAGGTCATCTAACATAAACAAAAATTTTAAAGAGACTAATTTTTTTTTTTTTTTTAAACATTTATATATACTTGTTTTGCTATCAGTCAAATTAAGTTAAAAAGAAAGTACATACTTATCAAAAATTTCAACGTTTATAATAGATCTTTTTGTATTTCGAACGTGGACTTATAAATTAATGAAAAAACCATGTATTTAAGTAAATAATTAAATACTATATAAATACATAAAAGATGATATGTGCGTTGTTATGGAAATGGTTTCGCTCCTTACATTTGTAATTACCTCATATATTGAGAAATCAAATGTTAAAATACTACATGTATACTTCACTAAAATTGTAAAAAAAATATTGAAATAAATGAAAATGACAATAATAATAGGGTTTAATAAGGAAAAGAAAAGAAAAATAATGGGTTGTTATTAATAAATCAAATGGTTAAAGCTATAAATACGTTATATACTTTCACTTTTTTCAATGTAGGCTATATACTCAATAAAATACAAGTGTAAGCTATATACTTTCAAAAAGTGTGCTAATATGAACGCACTGAACTTATTAACCGGATAAAAGAAAAACGGGCTGATGTGGCATCTTTGTGAAGAATGTAGTTAGTGATACATTGGAACAAATCATTTTTGTATATAGTCTAAATCGAAACACAAATGAAAATATATAAACTATTTTTAGCCATATAAAATTATAAAAAAAATGATTTTACCGGTTCAGCAAGTAACCGGTCACTAATAGTCTACATTAAAACACTTTTTGAAAGTATGTGACATGCACTGGTACGTTCGTGAGTATATATCCTACATTTAAATATAAACGAAAGTATATAGCGTATTTATAACTTTAACCCTAAATCAAAAATAAAAAATATTTGTTGATATCATGCTAATGTCAGCATAGCGTCATTAACTTTTCCGTTAATGAACTCTTCGCTCTTAGTATATTAAAAATATACTTAGCCAAGTCGTGTATGAAGGTTTACCGAGTCAATAGATGTATATAGTTCGTGCTTTTTTTCTTTCCAAAATGTTTCCCGAGAGATTTGGACATTTATCATATGTCACATACACTTCGAATTAAAAACTACGTTTTTACATAATTTTCAACCAGTTGTGTGTGATTGATATTAATACAAGTACATATAATTCATGCTTCATGAAACAACATAGTCTTAAAATATCTCTATTTTAATCTTCTTTTCCAAACAATGATTTTTATTTGGTTTAAAATCATAAAAGGAACCAGTTTTCATTCACAACAAGCTATTTGATAACATTGAAATGATTATACTTCTTACATTGGTCTTTCAAATAACTAAAGAAAAAAAAGGCAACAAATAATCACACAATATAAACTTTATATTATATCTTTAAACTGTTCAATATCACTCTTGTCCTTCACTCATAAGCCTTTCGCGCATCAATTTAACACCCATGTACCTACATACCATCAACAATCATAAATTATATGTCGCGAACTCGCGATTGTGTGCAAGTATTTGACTTAAAAAGACAATAAAAAGAAATATAGCCATAGTTTTTTATTGACTAAGTGATTGCTTATTACACACCTTCCAAGCATCATAACGGTAGCTTGAGGATTAGTTCCCGGTGAATTTCGGAAAGTTGAGCCATCAATGACCCTAAGAGAATTGACACCAATAACCTTATAATCGCGATCAACAACTCTATCAACTTGACATCCACCGTGATAGTGCCAAATGGTCATCACGGTATCCTTACAAAATTGTTCTAATGATTTTGATGCATTAGCATGCTTAGGCAATAAATTTACAGGTGAGCTGGCCGTCATGTTAAGAAGATTTACAATAGAGTAATCATTATATCGAAATGATGCAAATGAATTTGATCCGATCACTTTCTCAATGATTTTAATCCCATCAACACATCTTTGTAAGTCGCGAGGGTCTTTAAAGTAATTGAATGTAACCGATGGATTATCATTTGGGCTACGAGATGTAAGTTCGAGATGGCCCGTGGAAATTGGGCCCATGATCTTCTCGAGAATAAACCCGCCCATGAAAGCACTTTGTGGGAGAGCTTTCATGTCCTCTATCGCTTTTTCTATCGCTTCTTGAGTCCTTTGTTTAGGTGGCAATGTTGAGAGTTGTCCAATCTATTAAATATAAAGGTTGTATGTAAAAGATATTTACTTTACATAATCAAGCACTACTAGGTTCAAAGTTACTCGGGCTACTTAGCCAATTATGCATATAGATTGAGGCCCAAATGAAAACATGTTTACCTTTGGTGAAAACATTCCAAAATCTCTAGTTCGAGTTCCACTAGCAAAGTTTTCACCACAAGCAGCCTCGATATAGGTTCCGTTATGAGTGATGCCCACGACTTGGATGAGCGAAACCTCAACCGGGTTAGGGGAGGGGATGAATACTGCATTCATTGGGTTATCCGACATTCCAAGCCCCACCATGGGCTGGTTCAATATAATTGTTATATTATGGGCCCTTAGTTGTCTTCTTGGACCAATCCCACTTAACATTAATAGTTGTGGGCTTCCAAGAGCCCCTGAGGACACTATAATCTCATTGTTAGTCCCTCTTCTTAAGTAAGCCCGATGGGCCAATCCATTTGCATCCGAAAAGAGTACCCCACGAGCCTTGGGCATAGTTGAATTTACTACATTACAAATTATATAAAGTAAAATAAATCATATCATATCGCATCATGTCAGATCATATCATATCATAGTTAAAAATAACTATAACTTAAAGTTAATACATTATTAAACCCGTACCTCGTCTAGCGAATAGTATTTGGTGAACGGGTGCATGTAGTAACACAGTGAGACCACTTGCGTTAGCGTAACGAAGCAAATCGGCAGCGGTATGTCTATGTCCATCGTGATCAAAAATTGTACCACCAACTTTTGTACCATACATATGATCATAGGTAAAACCATTATACGGCCTAACACCAACCTCCACTAACCCATCTCTCACCGCGGTTTGCCATTGCTTCAACGGCGGCTCAAACGCCACCACTTTCTCCACCCATTGATACGACTCGTTAACCAACTTTGCATCCCAACCCGCAAGTCGAACATATTCCGGCCCCGCACGAGAATAAAAGCCCGCATTCAAGCAACTTCCACCACCAAGTACGCGAGCACGGGCACTAACAACACCGTCCTCAGAGACAAAGCGTTGGGAAGGTGAAGATGGGGAGAGGTCGGATAGAGCGGCTCCGAATGCGGCTAAGTCTGTAATGTTGGTGTTTCCGTACGGCGAACCGCCACGTTCCAGGAGGAGTACCGAGGCCTTTTGTGAGAGGGTGGCGGCTAATGGACAGCCAGCGGTGCCGCCACCAATGATGATATAATCGTAGTATGATACAGTTGGAGCAGTTCTTGCTTGATGCATGAATGTGTAACTTGGATCTGTGTAATGAAATTGGTACATTATATATGTTGTCAAGTAAAAAAATGAACTTTTTTTTTCTTTATCATGAACTATAAATACAAATATAAATTTGAAAAGATTTTAACTAGCGATCTAACACTTTGACCAAGTATTCACGGATGATATAACACTTGACCAAGTATGAATATCAATTTTTATTTTTTTCGAAAAGCAAAACTTTATTAATCACTGGTCAAAGCCAGTGGGCCATTAGAGAGGCCCAGCCCAATAGCCCATTACAACAGGAGACGCGAAAGAGAATATTGATTTTCTTGTGCTTGAGCCTAATTTTTTTGTAACACTAAGTAGGTCATTTTCTCAAGCTATTATTCAAGTTTTATTTTATATACATTATGGCATTTCGCACTCCATTAGGTTATTAATAATACCAAGTTCCCCTCCTAATATTTGCTTGAGTGTTAGCATTGATAGAAGTGCTTATTTATATGTTACATAACATATGTTATTTCAAGCTTTATTTCGTTTTTACCACTTTTAGGTTATGAAAATTTTCAATGCTCTAACTTAAATAATTATCGCTACCGTTTGCAAGAAATAATTAGCCTACTTTGACGCTAGATCCTAGCTCCACTTCTCACCATCAATAAAAATTGATACTAAGATTAAATTTAAGGAGGTTCGATTTTTAAAAAGAATATTTATACCTTGTAACTAATTGAAGTAAACTCACAAACTTAAATATATGATAATCTTAAACTTTGCCTAATTACGTATTATATTTAGCATCTTCTTTTATTATATTTATATTATTTTTATCAGAAAAATTTGTTAATTTTTTTTTATAGAATATAACTTCACTCACTTAATTTATGAAGGAAAAATAAAAGGACATTTATCAAAACAAATATGGAAGCTACGTATATGAATGAATGACTATAAAGTGGTTAGTAGGTTCTCAATAAATTTAAAATGATGAGCAGTTGGAAATAAATAAGAATGGACCCGGCCATTAGTTTAACTCAATCACTTCGTTTTCTATATAATACATTTGCCGTTAAAACATATAATATTGTTTATTTTAATTAGTAAAAAACCATCATATTTATCAACTTTATATATTTACTTAGATTGTTTTACAGTGTCAGGTAACATTCAATTCTATAAATTTAATGAGAATGATAAAGGTAACCTCTAAAAATTACGTTTAAACTTACTATAAATATCTTAATTTCTTACTTATAGCTCACAATTTTCATGATAAAAATTTTATACCAAAATTAAATAAAAAAAGTTAGTACTAAAAGGAAATATTTAAAGTTTACAAATAATTCATTTGAGTTTTTGATAGTTAAATATGATAAGTTTAAACGTACCCCTTAATTCTTCGTTTAGCATTGTTCAAACTTATAATAAGGGATTATTTTCAATATTTATTTGATTTGAAGTGAGTGATTTAGATATTTTAAAGAGTACACAAATATAATTTATAATGACTATTAATTAACAATAGTTAATTAAATTAAAAGTATTATTATTCTTTAATAATTATATTATCAAAAATCTATTAATTAAAATTTGGTTTGATCTAAAATTCTAAATTAAACCCACCGTTATATGTTAGCTTTCGTTAATTATGTTCGATTTTGACGATTAATATGGTTACCATATTTTTAATTTGATTTTTTGGATCCAAGGATCACATATTAAAATACTTACCGTGACAGTGATGAATATACTTTAAGTAACCTCAAACTCCATGTAAAAAGGTCTATTAAGTGATGATACCACTTATTGGAGGTCAAACATAACTAAAATCTTACTCTTTAAAAACATTTAGAAAAACAGTTATGAACTATACGGAGTAATAAATTAAAGTTTTGTGACACTAGTACTAAGTACAAGATAGTAAACTAATACTGTATGTTGTAGTACTACGTTACAAACATAAAAAAAAAGTACGGAGTACTGATTAAAGGGTGGAAAATTAATTTACCACTTTGAGCAGAAGCGTATCCTTGAAATAGCATAATTGCAATAAGAACAGAAGCCACCATTCTCCACCATCCCGAAAACGCCATTATCGCCATGTTATATACTTTTAAGTGTTCAAAGCATGCAGAAGGATAATGGTGATGTGGGGTTTATATGATGAAGAACTCTACAATCAGAACGGCTTTATTTATATATGCAACAACTCGATATTAAATGTGAATTTGAATCTTGATCGCACACATCAAATTTGCAATCTTACTTTCTCCAAAAAGTTTGAGTGTTAGCTCCGATAAATTCAACAAAACTCAAGAAATGTGACTAGCAAGCAACTACTTATATGTAGTCTCTTTTAACCTAACCCCTTTAGCTCTCCCTTTAATATAGATAGGGTGGATAGATTAAAACTCCCTCAACATCCAATATTGAATATTGATAGTACATAGTTCGTTTTTATTTGTCCCAAATTAATACGTAATACTCTATTTTTATAAATAATAAATACATAAGAATAATTGGTTAGAATGTTTTTTATACCTTTACTTTTTTAAGTAAAACAAAAATTTATGTAAAAAATAAGAGGTAAGACTGAAAAGTAAACAAAAAATAAAGTGCGAGTCACTTTTTGTTAAATTTTTTTATCTGTGACTTTATTAGATTTTCATCCTGAATTCTTCACTGATGACCCCATTTGCTCTATAGTACATCCTCCCATGGTTGTTGTCTTGTTGATGAAGGAATAGGTCATTCCGAGTAGTTCAAATTTTTTTTTTAAGCTAGTGGAGCTCGAATATTAGAAGGCATATAATATTTGATGAAAAACTGCATTACTTTTAAATCATTAACATAGCGGGCAGTTAAAATAATAATATGTTATTATATACACAATTAAATAATCATTTATTTAATACGGAGTAATAAATTCATACGATTAAAAAATCGGTTATTTAATTAAACTTTCACACGATTAAACCGTCTCATTGAGATTCAGTCACACCACTAATAATTATCAAAATATAAATTCAAAAAGGTGGGTTAGTAATATAGCTTTTTGAATAATGCATAAATTTAAGATGTAAATGGCTTTTCATATCATACTCGATTATATCATATGGGCCAGCCCGCTACGATGTGCCAAACTGCTAAAAAGCTGGTACCTACTAAAACTAAGTGGGCCACCCAGCTGCTATTACATTCTTGTTAGATACTCAGAACCAAAACTAAATATTTTCTTAATAAAGTTTAAGTACCCACTTTTGCTCAAATGTAATATTATTAATATAGGATCGAAATAAGGGTTGTTATGTTTTAAAATTCTAATGTACGTAAAGCTATTTGGGAAGTGAGAAAAGTGGATTGGAATGATGCAGAAAGTGTTGGAAGCGTTATTTTGGCAAAGTGTCGTGTTAATGCACCCAGCAACGAATTTAATGGGGGCTCGACAGCTTTTTGAAAGTACGTCTTTAAAATTTATGTTTTTTGGATTAAAAAAAATGGAAAATGTATCATTTTCGATCACAAAAGAACCGTTATCATTTACGGAGTGTTATATAATAGACGTGCTCTTTTTTTGTGGAGACATAATTTGCATGATATCATGTGGAATCTTTAATTACCAATTGGACCGAATAATATAAAGATCGAAGCATATATATATTTTAGTTACCAAAATAAAGTTTTTATTCTTAAACTTAAGCAACCTAACAAAAAGATATAAAAGAGATTAAATTTAATAGATAAACTATTTTGTATGTACTAAAATAGACATGTAAACATATGCATAAAGAAAGAGTGTTTTTTCCTACGTTTGTCGAGTTTTCTTTCCTGCATTTTTTTTTGAGTTCCTTCTGTATATGTATGTATGTTCGCTGTAGTGTTTCGCGGTTTAGGAAGGGTTTTGCCCTCCTCTTTGTAATTACCCTATATTTAATAAAATCTCTGTTGATCTTTCAAAAAAAAAAAAAAAAAAAAGTGCAATTATTTGAAATAAAGAAGTGATCAGTTGCGTGCAAATACTCTTGATAAGAGAGATGAAATACTTACAACCAAATAAATCGGCATTAGTAAATAACTTACATTTTATCCTCTCATTATCCTTATCATGTTGCATAGATGTTTGATTTTTAATTAAATGACTAACATGAGCATTTGGCTTGAAAATAGATGATTAGTTGCATTTAATTAAAAATTAGGCAGCTGGGGCTTTCTTCCGGTTGATTGACTGTTCAAGGGTCGGGTTTTAACGGGCTAGGTAGTCTAAGTGATTGTTTGGGTTTCTTGGATTTGCTGGCCATCGGGAGTTCCTTCTGGTCTTCTGGTTGCGGTCTCGAGGCGGATGTTTTTGGATTGACCGACGTGTAGATTTGTTTCAGGTTCTTGACGGTTTGAGAGGTTGAGGTTGGCTGAGAGGGAGGGTCGCGCTTGCTAACTTCTATTATGGTGAGAACGTTTTTTGATGTTTGGTAGTCTTGGTGGCGGTTACAACAACAAATAACAACAACAAAGCAACAATTTGTTATAATAATAATAATAATATAGATATGGATAGTCAATTTTGGTGTATACATATAGTCAATTTTAGTACACAAAGTATGTATTTTTATATTGAGATTTTAGGCTATAAATACTCATGAATGCAAGCATTAAACTTGCACCATTTCTCACACTTACAAAGTGTTTCTTTCTTTCTCTCCATTATCATCTTTGTTCTTACACTTCATTATTAGTATTCTAAATCAAGAATCAAATCACTAAAGGTAGTTATAAGCCTACTGAATTATAACATCAAGAATCAAATCACTAAAGGTAGTTATAAGCCTACTGAATTATAACACGTTATCAGCACGATAATCTTAATACTAAATATGGTTGGCTCTGCCACCAAAATGATATATGGTCGGTTATACCACCAAAATGATATATGGTCGGTTATACCACCAAAATGATATATGGTCGGTTATACCACCAAAATGATATATGGTCGGTTATACCACCAGAATGATATAGGTCGGTTATACCACCTGAAAAAATATATGGTCGACACTGTCGCCAAATTTTCATTTATGTTTACTAATATTTATATTTTTGTTATATAACATTTATTTATGATTGCTTACACATGGTCGACACTGTCACCTACTTATCATTTATGTTATATTAAATTTATGTTTAATGTTTATATACTTATGAATATAAATTGACTCTAATTTATCATGATGTTTGTTTTAATTTTTGATAATAGAAAATGTCGAATCTGGAAAAGCTTAAATTTACTCCTTTAGAATCAACTGGAAACAACTACATGCCATGGGTTATAAAAGTAAAAATGCATCTTAAATCAATGGGCATTCTTGAAACCATAAATGAAAACAACACTTGTTCTGAAAAAGAACAAGCTACGGCATGTTGCTTTATTCATCAACATATTGATGAATGCTTACAAAATAATTATGTGACTGTAGAAGATCCCCATGTTTTATGGGAAGGTCTCAAAAGCAGATTCAATAATCAAAGAGAAATTTTACTTCCAGCTGCAATGGAACAATGGAGAACATTAAGGTTCCAAGACTTTAAGAAAGTAAATGAATACAGCTCAGCTCTGTATAATACATGTTCACAACTTAAATTTTGTGGACATGAAATTAGTGATGCAGACATGATGGAGAAAACTTTCTCCACAATGAATGCTGCAAACATCACAGTGCAAAGAAATTTGAGAATGCTAAAGTTCAAAACATATCCTGAACTTAATTCATATCTCTTAGTTGCAGAGCAAAATGATGAGCTATTAATGAAAAATCAGCAATCCCGTCCTACTGGTACACTTGCAATCCCTGAAGCAAATACTGCAAATAATTATAAACAGGGACAAGGACGCGGGCAAGGTCGTGGTTATAATAACCATCACCATCATCATGCCAAAAGCCATAACTATGGTAGAAACCATCCTTATGGTAATGGTAATGGGCGTGGACGTGGTCGTGGTCGTGGCCGTGGTGGTCAAAGAAATAGTAATCCACGAAAATATAAATATCAACCACAAAACAAGCCCATTAAACAAGATGTTGAAGAAAATTCTTCTAAAAATTCTGAAGAATCTTGCTACAGATGTGGTAGAATGGGCCACTGGGCTAATACTTGCCGAACATCTAAACATCTTGTTAAGATGTATCAGGATTCGCTGAAAGATAAAGAAAAGGAAGTAAACTTTGTGGATAACGTCGATCCAACAGTCACTGAGAAACCATCTGATTTATATGAAGATTTCTTGAATGTTTAAGTTGTGTGTCTTTCGAAAAATAAACGATTTAATATCGTCTGTCTTTGTTATTATGTTTGCTAAATGTTTCAGTACTATCTATTTGCGTTTAAAATATTGTGTAATATTAATGTACTCACTATTTATTTCTTATATATGAAGTTCAATATGAATTTTGCTGGAATACAACATCAATCAAGTGGTGGAGATCTCTGTATAGCAGACAGTGGAACTACACACACTATACTTAAATCCGAGAAATATTTTATTAATCTAAAATCAACGGAAGGAACTATACATACAATATCAGGACCTGCTAACTTGATAAAAGGGATAGGAAAGACAAATTTCATACTACCAAATGGTACAAAATTTTTAATAAATGATGCCTTATTTTCTCCCAAGTCAAGCAGAAATTTATTGAGTTTCTCCGACATATACCTTAACGGGTATGATTATCAGTCAGTGACAACAGAAAATGAGAAATATTTAAGTATCACTGACAAGAGTCATGTGGTTGAAAAACTGCCAAGACTTAGTTCTGGATTACATTATACACATATAAATGTACCAGAAATACATATGGTAGTTAACGAAAAATATATTGATCCTGGTGTATTCAGTTTATGGCATAACAGATTAGGCCATCCAGGATCAACAATGATGAAAAGGATTATTGAATGTACTCATGGACATCCACTAAAGGATAGAAAAATCCATCATGATACAATGGTTCCATGTACATCTTGCTCTCTTGGAAAATTGATAACTAGACCCTCACCACTTAAGGTTGAGAAAGAATCACCAATGTTTCTTGAAAGAATTCAAGGTGATATATGTGGACCAATTCATCCACCATGTGGACCATTTAGATATTTCATGGTTCTAATAGACGCATCTAGCAGATGGTCTCATGTTTGTCTGTTATCAAGCCGTAATGTGGCATTTGCAAAATTTCTTGCCCAAATTATTAAATTGAGAGCTCATTTTCCTGATTACACCATTAAAAGGGTGAGACTTGATAATGCTGGTGAATTTACATCTCAAGCATTTAATGACTATTGCATGTCTATAGGAATTGTTGTTGAACATTCTGTTGCTCATGTGCATACACAAAATGGTTTAGCCGAGTCATTGATTAAACGTTTACAGTTAATCGCTAGACCATTGATAATGAGAACAAAACTCCCTGTATCTATATGGGGTCATGCAATTTTACATGCTGCTGCATTGATTCGCATCAGACCAAGTGCAAGTCATAAATATTCCCCCCTACAACTTGCTTTTGGTCAAGAGCCAAATATTTCCCATCTTAGAACATTTGGTTGTGCAGTGTATGTTCCAATTGCAACACCACAACGTACAAAAATGGGTCCTCAAAGGAGGTTGGGAATATATGTTGGATATGAAACATCTTCAATATTAAGGTATATTGAACCTATGACAGGTGACGTTTTTACAGCACGTTTTGCTGATTGTCATTTTAATGAAACATTGTTCCCTAGATTAGGGGGAGAAATGAAAAATAAAGAAAATGATGTTTCATGGTGTGAACCTCAATTAAAGTATCTTGATCCTCGCACAAAAGAATGCGAGACAGAAGTTCAAAAGATAATGCATATACAAGAACTTGCAAATCAATTGCCTGATGCATTTACAGATACAAAAACGGTGACAAAATCATATATACCAGCAGTAAATACTCCAGCTCGAATTGAAATTCCAAAAGCTGGCAATAACGTCACTCATGAATCTTTGCCACGTCAGAAACGTGGAAGACCAATTGGTTCAAAGGATAAAAATCCTCGAAAAAGAAAATCAGCTGATAATGAAGTAAAAGAAAGTGTTCAAGAAGAACCACAAATCAGTACTCCTACTGCAGAGGAGATTGATGATGTCAATACAGAAATTGCAATCAATTATGCATATTCAAAAATATTATGGAACCGAAATGAAATGAAAAATCTTGATGAGAAATTTTCATTTAATGTTGCATATGACATCATGAATAATGATGATGATCCAGAACCAACATCTATGGTTGAATGTCAAAATAGACATGATTGGGCTCAATGGAAAGAAGCAATACGAGCTGAATTAGAATCACTCAATAAAAGAAAAGTTTTCGGATCCATCATTCTCACTCCTAAAGATGTGAAACCTGTAGGATACAGATGGATTTTTGTCCGAAAAAGAAATGAGAAAAATGAAGTTACAAGGTATAAAGCTAGACTTGTAGCTCAAGGTTTTTCTCAAAGACCAGGAATTGATTATGAAGAAACTTATTCCCCTGTTATGGATGCAATTACTTTTAGATACTTAATCAGCCTGGCAGTTTCTAAAAATTTAGAAATGCATCTCATGGATGTTGTGACTGCTTATCTATATGGATCACTTGATAGTGATATATATATGAAGATACCTGAAGGATTTAAGGTACCAGAAGCATCAAATGCAAAACCCAAAGAAATGTATTCGATTAAATTACAAAGATCTTTATATGGGTTAAAACAATCGGGACGTATGTGGTATAACCGATTAAGTGATTACTTGATAAGCAAAGGGTATACAAATAATCTTACTTGCCCTTGTGTTTTCATTAAGAAAACAACATCCGGATATGTGATCATAGCTGTTTATGTTGATGATCTTAACATCATAGGTACAAATAAAGAGATCCATGAAGCCATTCAACTTCTAAAGAAAGAATTTGAAATGAAAGATCTCGGAAAAACCAAGTATTGCCTTGGTTTACAAATTGAGCATATGCCTAATGGTTTACTTGTACATCAAAAAACATATACTGAAAAGATTTTGAAACGTTTCAATATGGACAAGGCAAAACCATTAAGTACTCCTATGGTTGTTAGATCACTCAATGTTGAAGCTGATCCATTTCGTCCATGTGAAGATCAAGAAGACATTCTTGGACCAGAAGTACCATATCTTAGTGCAATTGGAGCTCTTATGTATCTTACAAATTGTACAAGACCTGACATTTCTTTTGCAGTTAATTTGTTGGCAAGGTTCAGCTCTGCTCCTACCAAAAGACACTGGAATGAGATCAAACACATATTTCGATACCTTCGAGGAACTACTGATTTAGGATTATTTTATTCTAACGAATCAAAACAAGATTTGGTTGGTTATGCAAATGCAGGTTATTTATCTGATCCACATAAAGCTAAATCTCAAACTGGATATGTATTCCTAAATGGAGGTACTGCAATATCATGGCGTTCTCAAAAACAAACACTTGTTGCTACATCGTCAAATCATGCCGAAGTGATTGCATTACATGAAGCTACTCGGGAATGTTTTTGGTTGAGATCAATGACACAAATCATTACTGATTCTTGTGGACTAGAACGCGATAAAAGTCCAACAATTCTCTATGAAGATAATGCAGCTTGCATAGCACAGATGAAAGAAGGGTATATCAAAAGTGACCGAACCAAACACATACCTCCTAGATTCTTCTCATACACTCAAAATCTCATTAAGGACAACGAGATTGAAATGAGATATGTTCAATCCAGCAAAAACTCTGCTGATCTTTTCACGAAAGCACTTCCAACTGCTATTTTCAGAACACACGTTCATAACATTGGCATGAGACATGTTCAAAAGATGTAACAGCTGAAGCGATGTCTACTTGAGGGGGAGTCAACTCCATGCTGCACTCTTTTTCCCTTAGCTAAAGTTTTTTCCCACTGGGTTTTCTTTAGCAAGGTTTTTAACGAGGCAGTAATTTATAGTTGATCTTCAACAAAATAAAATTGCTATCCAAGGGGGAGTGTTATAATAATAATAATAATATAGATATGGATAGTCAATTTTGGTGTATACATATAGTCAATTTTAGTACACAAAGTATGTATTTTTATATTGAGATTTTAGGCTATAAATACTCATGAATGCAAGCATTAAACTTGCACCATTTCTCACACTTACAAAGTGTTTCTTTCTTTCTCTCCATTATCATCTTTGTTCTTACACTTCATTATTAGTATTCTAAATCAAGAATCAAATCACTAAAGGTAGTTATAAGCCTACTGAATTATAACATCAAGAATCAAATCACTAAAGGTAGTTATAAGCCTACTGAATTATAACACAATTCAGTTTATTAGTTGGGAGTTTTGTTTGTCTTCCGATTTTTTCAATGTACCATTCTATGTATTGTGTAATAGTCTGTATGGCATTTCATGTTGGACACTAGTTTAATTTCTCAAACAGATTGATATATGTCACCTTGTAACGCTCTAGATCATAGAATATCTTCTTTATTTATATAGTACTCCGTATATGTTCGGGGGGAAAAAAAAAAGATGCTACTCTATAAAACAAACAATTACTAGCTGGACCATCTCATATATTTGGATGATCTCTGCCAATCACAAGTCACAACTGTTTGATCATAAAAGTTTTGAATATTGATATAAAATTGTTATCTATTTATAGAGCGTAAATTATTACAAGTACATCCATTTTTGAGGCATTTAAGAGGTGGGTCTATGTTATCGGCTAATCGCCCATGCTGGCATTATTGAGTCTGATCCTCTGTTGTAATGTTAAAATGTTGTCTCTCAATCACAATTACAAAATAATTAACATAACTATAAATAATTAAAATTGTAATAAAATAATATAATTTGATTGATGTGATATATGCAAATCTAGTATGCGGATTTCATCCTTAGATCAGTGTAATGTTTTAAGTAGTTCTTATGTGAAAGTTCAATTGAAAAAACTTTAGCTTCAATGCATAAACCTATTTAAAACCTTCATAAACAATTTTGATTTATTGAAACAAATGGGAATCTCCTTTTACCCCAAAAAAAAAAAAAAAAAAAAAAAAAAAAAATTGAAGTTTTTTATTTCCAAACATGTTGTACCATTTTAAAATGGGGAGTGATATGTACACAACCTCAATTTGTTATGTACACAACCAGAATGCTTTACAGTGTTGTACTGTACAACACTGTAAAACATGATGGTTGTGTACATAACAAAAATAGGTTGTGTACATATCATCACTCGACTTTTAAAATCTATATACACTTTTCTCTTACGATTTTGAAGGTTTTATCGAACCGTATTCCAGAATTTCGGTCGCTAAGAAACAAAAAGTTTTAAGAGGTTTTAAATAGGTTTATGTAATGGAGCCAAAACTTATTCCCCAATTGAGTTTTTAAATTAAGATTTGTAAAGTATCGTTGAAGATACAGTTATTATTAGTAAAAACGGCTCACCTTACATAATTACAACCAATCTTATTAAAGTTCTTTATTCATTAATGATTCGTTGCCTTTTTATCAAAATAATTGGTAATTGACTGATTTCAATTTTCAAGAAAGAGTAAAAACAAAAACAAACGACTTAAAATGTATTGTTACCATCTAAACCACCAACATCAAATATTGATTTTGAGAAGCATCCAATCTTATAAATTGTAAATATAATTTATAACCTTATAATTTTATAATATTAATATAATATAATATATGAAAATGATACATTAGTCTAAAAGGTAACATCAACAATCAAAACTGAAGAAACAATGTCATAAACAAAATTACCAATAATGAAACATCCAAAATTTACGTCACATAAGAATGTACAGAAATGAATATAGATGTTCAGATGTGACTTTTCTATCAAACCAACATTAACACGTGTGATCGTGATCATCAGTACAAAGAATTGTAGGTAAAACAAGTCGCAACGATCGACATTATGCAAATCATAAGTGACGGTAACAGAGTCACATTCAAGAGCCTGCTCTCACCCACATATCCAGCCAATGTAATCGTAGCATCAGCAATCACTCGAGCAATGGTTCCTGCTTCTGTTGATAGTAGCCCGCCGTTAAACGTCCCACGAGAGAGTCTTGATGACATCACACGTGACAATAGCGACAAATTCACACCTGGCAAACACAAAAGAAAACATAAACTATGTGTTTTGTAGTTTTCAAAGCTTTAAAAATTTTTATATGGCATACATTTTAGTCCTACGCATATGCATATTGTCAAGTGAAAATACAGGCAAGTTGAAACAAGTGCTTGTGTACTGATCAAAACAGGTCAGATTTAATAAGTTATATATACTAATATTATTAGTGTATAAGTTATATATTGTTTTGCTTTTATCTTTGTTTTGTTCGCTTTGTGGGTTTTATCTGAGGCTCGGTGCAGATAGTTATAGATTGTTCTCGCTCTCCATGTTCGAGCCTCTACGATCATTTGTTGTATATCTTGGTGTATCCGGTTGAGGACGCTTTCTTTTGGAAAATGATTTCGTTTCTATAAAAAATCGTGTTATTTTTGGCAAAAAAATAGTGTATCATATTAATACTATTAATATTAATATTAATATTAATATTATTACAATTAAAATATATTGGTATCACTTCTTGTGTACTTTCTAATTTACCGGCTTTCAACCCGTTTGACCTTACCCATTTTACACGTTCCACATTTAGAATTTTTATATTATCTAAAGGACCCAATGGGTGTATGATACATCCTGATTTGACCCATTTATCGATAACTGGGTCAAGATGGCCCAGTCTAATCTTTTATTAACAACATACCTTCTAATACTTCTGCGGCGACAAACATGATGAGTCCTGAGATGACGTATTGCGGGACCGAATATGGAATAACGACGTGAAAGCTCATGAGAATGCCAAGACACACCACGATTTCAGATACGAGTAAAATTTGTCTGAAAACAAGAAAACAAACATCACAAAAAATTTCAACAATCCGTAAAGTGTATAAAAAGTGGAATCGTAATGTAATTTACAAGATTTACCTGTCTTCAAACATGTTACTAATGTAGCTTCCGACAACAACATTAATAGGAAGAACAGTCAAACCAAGACACGCAAGAAAGATTGCTACTGTTCCAGTAGTCCAATTGAAGTAATACGTAGTAACGACACTAGATTCCGATAACAAAATCTCCATTGCGTACTTCAACATGAAATAAATCAACAGCTGAACCTGAAACATCGAAAAAAGTCAACAACGTTAAACCCAAAAAGTCAAAGTCTGAGAAAAAGTCAAACTTGAACAAATGAATACCTTCACAGAAGGTGTGAGTAATCTGTACGCTGCTCCAATCGAATTTACAGGTGCACGTATATCCTCAGAAGTTTCTTCACTACCGTCAAATTCGTTTTCTTCATCATCTTGGTGTGATTCGGAACTTATAAGTAACGGTTGCGTTACACCCTTTTCAAGAACATCACTATTAGCTGGACCTGGTGTCAAAAGTCAACACCCCAAGAAAAAGTCAAACGTAAGTGCATTTCAAAAGTGATTATCTGATCACAAACTAATATAAAAGACATACCAGAAGTAGATTCGGATTCAGGCTTTTCATCTGTTGGATGAGCGGGTTCCCTAAACGAGATCCATAACCAAACCAGATAAAACAACCATGCAAACGCCATGATCCAACCAGGCGCAGTGTTTTGGTCAATGGTCATACTGTATAACTTGAATTTGAATTGTAACAAGCCTGCAAGTGCGGGCCCGCAAGCCATTCCTAATGCACTGGCACTAACGAAACCCGCCGAAGCCTGCATCCGGATTTTAAGAGGCACGCAATCGCTGATATATCTTCGGTTTACAGCTCTAGCTGAACCAAGACTGTTAATCATAAAGAAACAAACAAAAAAAAATGATATATTATACCAAATTTGAGATGAAAGAAACAAAATTTTCAAAATGAATTTATGTGTAAAACATTGGAATAAAAGTATGTATTATGTTTGCGCTCCCACGGACGTTTATAGTGCAAACAGTTTGTTTTTCCAAAGACATAAGATAAAAATAATGGTTTATTCTGTCTGCGAACTCACAGGCTTAGAAATATGCTTCTAAGTGGTGCAGACAGGATTAAGTTATTTTGTAGACATAAAAACAAACATTATTCACTATTCAGCACATAAAGACATTTAGGTCAAAACTTCTCTACAGACGTAGTCCGCAGATCTTCAGACAAAAACAATGTTAAAAAAACAAACACGACCTAGGTTTGACTACACAAAAAGTCAACAAGTAAAAATATGAGAACTCACCCACAAAATAGGCGACCAAGTAAAAGCACGGTAATCGAGTTAAAATCGTAAGCCATTGCATACATGGCGTTCCCTATGAACAACGCTACACTGCTAAAGACCAAGGGTCTAAAGTAAGACTTGTTTGACCAAGCGCTAAAATAAACCGACGAGAATATTTGGGCAACAGCCATTGCACCAATAACAATACCACAAACAGTTGGTGCAGCTCCTAGACTCGTAGAGTAATCATCAGCAGTTGGAACTATGATATACGTATTGACCATATAAAGAAACGTGTTTGCTAGATTCAAGAGAAGTGACATAAAATGGTAGCGTTGATCGTCAACTTGTTCCTCCGAAGGTATCGGTAAGTCCTCTTGCATAATAAGAGCATGTTGTCCCAAAAACGTGAGGAAATTCGTTGAGTAACTTAATCTGTCAACTGCTGCTTTAATGGTGTCGATAACAGGATCCTGCAAATATTATTTAATAAGGATCATCAATTCAAATAATTTGAGTCATAGTGTAGGGTATGTTTGGATCAGAGCTTTTTTGGAGCTTTTAGCTTTAATGAAAAAAACTCGTATTTAAAAAAAAAAATAAAAAATAAAAAAAGAAGCTTCGTTTGGTTAAAAAAAATTTGAAGCTTTTAGACGGAGGGAAAAAGCTAAAAGCTACTAGAACTAGCGTTTGAGAAAAAAATCATACCTTTTTGTCATTTTACTCTTTTTTTAACACTTCCAACTACTTTGCCAAACACCTAAACACATCCAAAAATCTAACAGCTACCAACTAAAATCTACCAGATAGTTTTACCAAACATACCCTAAGACAGTTTAACTGTTGACACAAAGCCATAGACTTAAACAAAAACCTACATAAATCACATATTATAATGCAAGGAAAACCAAATACGCGTGTTCTTTAAACAAAGATAGATGACATCAATAAATAGTATAGTACTATAATTCTATAAACAAATATTTACGTGAATACAAAAATCGAAATTGGCCAGGTAAATGGGGAACCTGGAGAGGAAGAGCAGGTTGATCATAAATTGATAAGTAGCTTCCTTGACGATCTTCAAGTTCAGCGAGATTACGAGATATGGCCCCCACCACAGCTCCTAAACCCTGTATATTCGGTTAGATGTTACTATAAACAAAAGTACGAATAAAGCATAGTAACATAATACGACCGGGATTATGGACATTACCACATGCTTAAAGACTTGCTGCAGCTGGGAATAAGGATGATTAGCCCGAGTCTTGACATAATAATCAGTAAATCTATACCCAAAACGCTTGTCAAACTTCTTAAGGATCTTTCTTAATCCAATGGCATTTATCTCAACAAAAGAAAGGAGCTTTAATAAATCTCTTCCAACGTCTCTGTACGCTTCTCGTAAATCGGATATTTTTGCAAAATCCGGCTCTTCTTGAAGAGCATCTTGCTGTTTTCCGAGACCATCTAGCCTGCTTGCAAGCAGCCCTTGTTGTTCCAATATGAAAAGAACAGTCTTCTCGATCTGTATTCATACGAGTTGATGATGAGAGAATAAATGGTAAATATAGTGGAACGGGCAACAGGACAAAATGGGTCCGGATCAAAATGGGAACTTTTTGTTTCGGGTCAAGTCAGGTTGACTTGAAACACCTTTAAAAATAACATATTCAACATACAGTATATAGTTACAAAGTATTGAACTTTATAAGTCCCGGCCTTGTAACGGAAAACCTAAAAGACACAGCTTTTGTGTAAGAAAAAGGTTGAAAATTTAGTGTGTTTTTACCTGGTTATCGAGCATTCTTGAAAAATCTTTGAGAACGTATCTGCGCTCAAGTCCACCAGCCTCAATTTGGCGAGCATACTGCTTCACCTTTTTCTTCATGAGCTTGTAATTGATATAGTATCTACAAATTTGTAATAATATCATAAAAGAATTCAGTCATTTAAGTTAATTAGTTAAAAACAAATAGAATTACGACGAACAAAATGCAACGTACCCTTTCCATTCTTCAATTTGTCGGTCCTTCAACTTTTTCCCGAAAGCAACCATCTCTCACTGTAAATAATTAATAAAATTAAATCGTAAAGCGTCCTGAAAAAACACTTGAATTGCATAATGTGTAGTAATGACAAAAACGACATCCTTAACAAATAAATTGACATAATTACAAAACGCCATCATAAGTACTAGTAATTGTTAAGAGAACATGACCCGACTGAACAAATAAAATAACAAGACGATCTAACGACTAACATAATATATTATATCACGAAAGGGACCTCCTTTCAGTTTTAATCATAAGGCAATTTCATCCAACTTTTTTTCCAACCCACCAAAACAAGTTTCTAATGAGCATTGGTGCAAAATCAGTTCAAGTATAAAGTTTTATGCCAAAAAACACCTAACAAAAACCACATGGATCATCCATGAAGCAAAATCAAATCAATTTCCAAATCGAAATTTGCATGCCCACAAGCATGACTAGACTAGATCCAACTTGAATAAAGCAACAAAAAAAGAAACCTAACAGAAACCACATGGATCATCCAGACAACCTTCATATACATCAATAATTCAAGCAAAAATAGTCACTAAAAAGTAACACCTTTTGTCCTCAGACTAAGAATGCCCAAGTAAAGAAACTTCCATTGCAAACAAACTAACAAAAATTCACCCTGAATTAGCAATTTTAGTACTAAAACTAAGATACCCAATTAGAGGATTCAAATTGTAATAGTGCTAAAAGATTCACCCAAAATTAGCAATTATGTACTAAAACTAAGATACCCAGCTTAAAAAATTCCAAATTTTAATGCAACAGCCATTAACTTTAAAGGTTTCGAGTACAAAAACAAGAACAAAATCCGACATAGCAGACTAAAGCAACAATTTTTAGTTAACAATTACATTGATCAAATAAAGTTGTGATTTTTTATTCAATAAAAAGAAACCCAATTGGAGAATTTACTTTATAGCTAAATAATCTTGCAATTGAATCGAACAAATAGAACACACACATAAAGCATAAATCTTTTTGTGATACCTGGATTTTAATAAAGAAACCCAGTTGTAAAAACACAATTAGCAATACAGTAAATAACAATTCAACTTATGATTTTTATGATTCCATCACAAGAAGAAAGCTAACCTTTTTAGTGTGCAGTATCAATGAGCATCAAGAATCACACCAAAAAGATATGATTTTTTTTCTCTCTGAAGAATAATTGATAGACTTAACTAACTTTCCTATAAAAGGGCAACTGAGATTTGTATACAATTTTTTTTAAATATAATGAATATAAATTTAATTTAAATTCAAATAAATAAATAAATAAATAAATAAATAAATAAACAAATGTATATTCGGTTTGTGTTGTGTGGCCAGCGAAAAACGATAAAAAGAAGGCAGAAAGGTGGATTGGAGGCAGAGAAGGGTGGCACTGCTGATTTTTTGTTTTTGTTGAAAAAACTTATCTTTCTATTTACTAATTAATTATACATATATATTCATTTAAGGGTGGTTTGGAGCTAGTTTCATAATCATTCAAGGTATTTACCAAAAATAAAAAATCAATCAAATACAATTAATGGAACCCCATTAACTTTTAGGATTTATTTCTGTATTATTATATTTTATATTTTATTTTATTTTAATTTTATATATTCGTAGGTCAGTTGCCTCTTTAGAGCACTGGGAGTGGTGACTGAGGTCACTTGGCATGTCAGACATGACTTGTTGAGTTAGAAAAAGTGGGGAGTGGTGACCAATGTCAGTTAGTGGGTTAGTTAGTGTATTAAAATAATATTTTATTATATTTAATAATTTATCCCTTAAAAAAACAAAAGCAAAAAAAAAAAAAAAAAGGGTGACATCCGTCGCCATAGCGACTGACCTAAGGGGGACGGAGGTATGCGACGGGACCAGGGAGTGGAACAATGGGCGACGGGACCAGGGACGTGGGGGAGACTGACTCCCACTCCTAGTGCTCTTATGGTAGGGTCAATTGGCTCCATTTTTTTGTTATTATAAAGAAATAATTGTGCCATTGATCCCTCCATTTTACCCCAAAAAGCTAACAGAGTCCCTCAAGTTTTTTTTTGGCTTTCAGCGTCCCTCTATTATCACTTTTAAGCATACCGAGTCCCTCCGTCAATCTCCCGTTAAAAATATCCGTTAAGTCATGACATGTGCATTGCATGTGAGGGTAAAATTGTCTTTTTAAGTTAGTCATTTGCTAGGCATGTGAGGCTATATATCTGTCTAAAAATAAATTGTTTTTTTTAAGTTTACCTTTTTCTTATTATCTTTGGCAAAGCACTCCAAAATAATTTCATAAAATGTCTACTAAATAATACGAAGTAATGCGTTTTTATATAACTCATTGTTTATGATAAAGTTACCATTTTTTTTTATCTCGAGCGTTATACGGAGTATGAGTTTGACAAGTATCTTCAAAATTAAATTGGGGCTTTGTTGTATTGATTGACCCTCGATTTGTAGCCACCCATTTGGTATCATTTTCTTCTTACCAAAAATAGATCTGGAACTCCAATTGAACTCCGACGCTAGACATCGCTTCAGTAACGGCCACCACCATCGGAGTTCTGATGCGTTTTCCGGTGAAGATTACATCTACGACTAAGATGTGAAGACCACTTATCATACAGTCCGATTCATCTTCATCTTCATCATACAGTCCCAACAACAATCATGTTTTGGGTTTCGATCTGGGTCATCGATTTGGGTTTCGATCTGGGTTCCGATTCATCTTCATCATATAGAACAACCACCGCCGCACCGCCACCGTCGTCAGTTAATTTTAATTTAAGACAAAAATTAAAATTTTATTGGCTGACATCATTTGAATGTTCGACAATCATTAACGGAAGATGAACACTGACAGTTTTTACAAAATTAGTATTAACTTGTTCGGTTTGTGACTATGGAGAAGATTGAGGTCTCTGAAATGATTTAGTCAATATCACGATGAATTGAACATATATTCAGGTTTCAAATCACTCAATCATGCTTCGTGATGCAACAATTCAGATTCAAAATCATCTCGGATCTCAGATTCGTGAAGTCAACATTCATGAGAAAAAGTCAAACATATGAATTTCATTCTATTTCGATGTGCACATGAAGTTTCAAGTTCAATTGATGCTTCTCGAGTGTTTGTGGATACAAGATTGAACGAAGGTTCAAGGGATTATGTTTTGACTAATTTGGTTTACCATGTGATTGATCTTAGATCTATGTGATATAATATGGGGTACATAAACCTGAGTTCCTAATTATTAGGGTCCGTTTCTTCAAACTAATTGCTTGTTTAATTATTAAAAATAAATGAAAAAGAAAAGAAAAAGACAAATAGATTAAAATAAATGAAAAAGACAAATAGATTAGAAGGACGAAAATACCCATCTCGTTTCATGCACGTGATGGGACTTAACGTCCAAGATTAACGTCTGACTGACGGAGGGACGCGTAATCAAAAAAAGTGATAATAGAGGGACGCTGAAAGCCAAAAAAAAACTTGAGGGACGTTGTTAGCTTTTTGGGGTAAAATGGAAGGACCAACGGCACAATTATTTCTATTATAAAACGATAAAAAAAAACGTCTCCATATGTTTTGCCATGGACTAGACACTAAAATAATTAAGTATAAAATACACATTACTATTTATATATATTCTAAATTAAATGTATTTTACTCAAAGTAAACATTAAAAAGTCATTAAAACTTCAATTTTACTCTTTTAATATATAGAATTCCGTAAGATATATATTCATAATTACTTCTCACATTTACTCTGTTAAAAAGGCTAACTAATTCGAATAACATATTAAATGAAATAAAAATAGACATTTTAATCGCATATCTTATATTGAATTTTTTTTTTGTTGGGGAACACTTTTTATGAAACGTATAGAGTAACAATAACAATAAAAGTAATTGAGTGATAATTTTCTGATTACTGAAAGTAAGAAAAAAAAGTTGTCCATCAATAAGTTCGTAAATTTAAGTGTTATTATTATGATTTTATTGTTATATTGCTATTATCATCATTATATTATTAACTTTTTTATTATTATTATTATTATTATTATTATTATTATTATTATTATTATTGTTATTATATTATTTATTTATTTATGATGAATATGAATAATGTCAAGAAATAAAATATTTCTAGAAATGAAAACCCGAGCTCTTGAAAAACATAGATTATACACACATAATTACTATTTACTAGTATAAGTTTTGTGCTATATTAAAACGTCATTTTCCAACGATTTTATCGTTTTTTATCCGATATATTTGTTCAAAATAATGTACACTCACGGCACGTTTCAAAGTATACAATGTTATAGGATTTGTACTAACATTTTCTTATTTAAGGTATGGATTTATTTATTTGAGTGATAGGCATCGATGATTACTTAATCCATCAAACCTTGGTGATCCGAGAACGAATAATCTTGATCCGGGCTAAACATTGGACCGTCATTTCATGTTTGGTAGTAACATCATTGTAGTTTTAATCGTGTTTGCTTATGTATATATTCGTGTCCTTGTATGTAGGCTTTTCGCCTTCAACGCATGTACATATCGTGATTTTATTAATAATATTGACTTTTCAAAAAAAAATAAAAAATTTTGAAAAGCAAGAAGGTTTTATAATTCACGAAGAATTTACAAGTGTGGGAATACCACCCGAATGTCACACGAGAATACATACAAAATATAACTAAGGGTGGTTGCAAAGTTAGCAACTCCACAAAAATTCAAACCAAATCCTTTGAATGGATCTCTTCGAGATTAAAAAATGGGTCTCTTGACTGGCTCAACTGGTTAACAAATCCGAGAAAATTTGATGTCAACCCTCCTAACAAACAAGGAGTCGGATAATAGTTCAGGGTTTTTTCATCCTCCTTTGCAAAGAAATTCCTGGTTAGTACCTAAATGAGTCGGTTATATATTACATTGTCATTAAGTTTATTTAGTACTGTGATTATAATCGTCTCAGCTCGATTCAAGTGAGGAAACACCAAGATGATCTATGCGAGTGGAGGGTTTTTCCATGTGAATAAAATTATCGAGACCTCCGTTTTTACTAGCTCGTGGTATATTTTGTGACGATCGCTCCAAATCCATATGGACGAACACGTCATTCATCGATTTCATTGCGAGGTATTTGACCTCTATATGATACGTTTTGTAAACATTGCATTCTTTTGAAAAGGCACACCATAAATGAATATTTAAATAAAAGGTTTTCGACATCTGATGATTTCTACATATAGACAATCACCGTAAATAATAGTTTACAATAGTACTTCCATTGACAATGCAGTCAAAATAAGATACATGGTGATGATTTGGTGAATGCAACGTTTCCTTGATAAATATGCCATGTAAGACTCCATGCACATAGCTTGTCTAACATATAAACAAACAGCGGAAGACTTCTAGGAACCTGAGAATAAACATGCTAACAAGTGTCAACACAAAGGTTGGTGAGTTCATAGTTTTAGTGTTTCGCATAATCTGTATATAAAGGTGGATCACAAGATTTCAGTTGTTTAATCCAGAAATGTTTATCAAAATATTCTACGAAATTGAGCACCCTGGTAACTAAACTTAACGTATATATAATTTGTACCCTTTGTATAATCATCTTAATAATACACGCAAACCAACGTGTACGCTTCTCAAATAGCATACGTCTGTTAAAAGGCTAGTGCTCTAGCTCGGACGGGGATATCAAGCCCTATGGATCCATATACTACTACTCGCGCCCACCAGTTCTTATAACTGGCAGTTAACAGGTACCAAAGCTAAGGGATTTTCGGTTCAAACTCAGTGTAGAATTTAGTATGTACTTGTATCCATTGCGTTTAAAATAAAGTGCATGTATTCTCAGCCCAAAAATATATATTGCAAAAGCAATTAAAAAGGGAGCAAATGAAACTCACACATATAAATATTGTATATCGGTTAATAAAGCATTTGCATGTATTCTCAGCCCAAAAATGTAGAGAGTAAAAGGGATCTTATGAAACTCACCTTAGCCGCATAAAAAGTCGTTCACCAAAATGTGACCGAAACTCGGATTACCAAATAACCGTAGATCTCAACCTAGAGAACATATGTTGGTCAATAATTGTTTATCAAGCTAGGTCAGGTCATAGTGTATCACAATCCTAATGCTCGAGATCGACATACAATAGTTATCAAAAGTTATTTCAAAAAGTCAATCTGACTCCATACAATAGTTGAATGATCATGGCAATCGAATCATTTTAATATTTCACATAGTTTTCCAATTCTTGTAAAATTAAACTTTAGTTTTTATAAGGCTTTAAAATATGATAAAACAATCAGTTTTGACAATTGTTCAATAAAACGAGACGTGCCTTATATAAGATTTCAGTTACTCGGTTGGTAATATTTAAAAAATCCATTTTATCAATCTCGTAAACAAGTTGTTTATATCTTAATTGCAGATTCAAAAGCAATTTCAATTAACGTCAATCATAATTCAGTTGATCATATCTTTTAATCCGTTCATCGAAGCTATTCGATATCTAAATGAAAAGTTATTGATTTTTCGCCAGCTTTCCAAAAACATGTATATCATATACCTTTTACCAGTAATATATGTATTTAATTCGTGATTCATTATAACTGTTTAACGACGAAATTTAACATACAAGCATGTATAAATATATATACTCGAGCACTGGACATGGATACACAATTAATATATAAAAGATAAAATATGAGTGCTTACGTATCAATATTGAGATTCAATATTGTAGGAAAGTACGTAAACGTAACGGAGATGATAAACACTAGGTTTGACTTTACGAGCATAATCCCCAAATCATACCCATAACCTCCATAGCTATAACTCATAATTTCCTTAGCTCTATCCCGCTCGAAAAACCATTTTGAAAGTGACAAGCTCATGACCTCGTCGTAGTATTTTATGTATAATATTACTAAAAATATTAAGATTAATAATCTTAATATAATATAATAATAATAATAATAATAATAATAATAATAATAATAATAATAATAATAATAATAATAATAATAATAATTAATATGAATAATAAATAATAATAATATTACACATGGAGTAATATATGTGTAAGAACTCGAGCAGAAACTGGACTTTTATAGGCAACTTTTTGAAATCTGATGCCCATGCGATCGCATGGGTTTTTAGTGTATTTGCCATGCGATCGCATGGCCGCCTGATCCAGCTCAAAATGTTTTTGTTTTCTTGTTTGTCGACATATTATTATATAATATATATAATATATATAATTTAAATAATTAATTATATATTATATTAAATTCATGTGCATAGTTGACTTGTAATTTTCGTTCCGATGACCCGTACGTTGTCACTCGACTTATGTCCCGGTTTCGGTTTCTCGAACGCATTTTTGTACGCTTAGAAAACTCGCAATTTACGTTTTGTGACTCGTACCTTTGTCAAAATATAGTCTTAAATTATCAATAAACTATATCATTCAAAGTGTATCTTAAACTTTCGAGTATTTTGGTCATTTACTTCTATAAATCATTGTCTCGCTATTTGTTGATATATATATATAATAACAAATCGTTTTATGACCAAGTTAATATATATTTTCAACATTCATAAACACGTTTTAAATATACATCGCAAGTTATTCATACAATTAATATTCCAACTTATCATATATATTCAAATAAATATTTAAACCAATAAGTTTAATGTACGGTATTAAACAATTAAAACTTTATTACGTTTTCAAGTTATAGTATATATATGTATCTATTTACATGTAATGGTTCGCGGATCGTTGAGAACAACCGAAGGGTACTTGAATAATTCAAAAATTTTGAGATTCGGTTTTACAGACTTTGCTTATCGTGTCGGAAACGTTAAATCATTTAAAGATAAAGTTTAAATTTGGTCAGAAATTTCTGGGTCATCACAGTACCTACCCGTTAAAGAAATTTCGTCTCGAAATTTGAGTGAGGTTGTCATGGCTAACAATAAAAATGTTTTTATGACGAATATGAGTCGATAAATAGAGTTTTATCACTGTTGAATAATGTGGATAAAACAATCCAATTACTTGAAGCGTATGAGAGAAGCCGTCGTAATAAAGTGAAATGGAGAATAGAGATTCATCTTAACTTTTGACGTATTAACGATTGATTTCTGGAATTTAAGGAATAGAAAATCTTCATAATCTATATAAGATTTGATTCTTCGAAATTTGTGGAAATTAAGATTTTCTTTGATTAAATGCGTAATCTGCCTCGATTGCTATGTCTGATATTTCGCTATAAATTGACCTCTTCCGTTTCATTTCTTTCACCACTCCTACATCTTCTTTCTTATTTCATACATCCCAATAGATTGTGAAAATGCTTAATCCAGTTCTGATTCTTGATATTTTCTTGGCTATCGTATCCTTCATTCTTCTTTTTCATCTGCCACCAGAGGAGGTTATTTTCTTCTACTATTACCTTGGGGTTATAGTGTTTTTCATTCTTCCGTGTCTTTATATTGCTATACGCATTGATATACACGGTTTGTAATTTCATGTTTGTTATCGGGCTTTATATCTCCCCTTATATTTCAATGTCCCTACTTTTGTCTTCTATAATCATTGTCATTCACGGTTAATACTCCCTCTTATTTGCTGCGATTTATACTCCAATTTCTATTTCGGAGCTTTGTCCCTTCGTTTCTTCTTCTTGCGATTAGGCATCTCTTGTAATGGTCCATAATTCGTAGTTATGGAGTTTTGGATAAACATAGTTAATGTTCTAAGAAATAAACGGTAATGGCACAATCTGACTTGTCAAATTACCAGAATATCCGGAAAAGACCGAATCATCAAGAAATATATTTTCTTGATATATTTAGAGATTATATGGAATGAAAGAGTTATGTAACATGGTTTATGATGAGGGTGGGATCTGTGAACCTTTATCAAGTTCCATTAGAAACTCAGCATGACTTACTGTAATATAATCACATTGATCAAGTGTCATTATATTATACTAACTCATGCTTCAATTCCCAACATTACTTTAAAACATCTATTTTTCGAATTTTTTAGATTTTAGAAACTAAAATAGTTTCTTTTATGATGTAACAAAGATAGCGCGAAGAGATGAATGATTTCAGATAAGAATGGTTATAAAAAAAATATCTTCAGAAATATGGAGGATATTTATAATGGAAGATACGATGATATCTTAGAATATTTAAGATAAGATGATGATGAAGAATATTGTCCGCAAAGGTTTTAGAGTAAGGAGCAAGGTATTTGCGAAGGATTTCAGCAGACACTGAATCATTTGTATTCTTTGAAGGTAGATTTCGTTTTTGTGATTTGTTCACAGCCTCCTTCATGGTCTGCTCAATCCGTTTTCCAGTTCCAAACCTTCTCTTTTCTCAGCTTTACCACCATACTATTCTTTATCATCAAACTTTTGACTGTTAAGGTCGTTTACAGTTTTTGCTGCTTCATCAGCATTTTTCCAAAATAAGGAGAACTAGTTTCGTAGTTTGGGGTGTTTTTCAGAAACTTCACATTCGAAGTATGTAAGTCTAGAAGACAGATGTTATCTATATATAACTGTTGTCGTAGAAAATGCTGCGAGATTCAAAATACTGATTGCTAATTCTCGGTGGTTGGTATGGCATTTATTGTTACAAGATGTGGATGAGTACATGATAGGGTTTCAATGAGTATAAGGATTTTTCGAAAGGTCAAGGATTAAAAAAGTTATTGATAAATTTACTGCTAATGTGGTGGAACATGAAAGGTTCCCCGGTAACAAGAACGTATATGTCAAGGTTATAATAAGGCTAATCTGAAAAGTCGAAGTTGACTAGTTGGAACTGTGATAAAACTGGATACTTTGAAAAGGAATTGCAAGATTATTTTTGGTAAAAACAACGCTAAAGGATCTTGCAAAGTTTTGAAGTCAAAGTATAGCTTTGAAAGATGTAGAGATCTAAGAATGATGTTACTAGTTCAGAGTTATGACTTGGATTCTGTTCTGTCAGAATATGTAATCAAATTTAGATGAGGATGGTTACTTTGATTTTTATAAAAGAATATATATTGTTGTGAAAGTAGTGAGTATAGTTGATGATTTGTTGAATCAGAATCGAAGAATGTAACATATTAATTGTGAATTTATATATCTCTCGGGTATTACCTACCCGTTAAAATATTCTCACCATTAACAGTTTGTATAAAAGAATTTTCTTAATTACAATCTTCATGAAAATATACCTACATATATATTTTCCTTAGATGTAATCATGGATTTAATGAGTTAACATAATATTAATCTCATCTGGTTTTTGACTAGGACTAGAATATATAATCTCTAAAACTTTTAGAAACTACATATTCTCTGCAAAATATTTCTTCGATGAAGTTATGAATCAATACTTCATCGTTTGTTATTGTTGGTATTCCTTGGTATCTATGGTGCGTATGACGTTGATGTTCAAGGTACATATTGTGATGTTGAGGTTTGCGGTGCGGATGTTGTTGGTGGTGGTAATGGTACTGTTGGTGTTGTTGTCGGTGGTATTGTTGATGCTGGTGATTCTGCTGGTGCTTATAACCTTTGCACCATATTCTCCAAAGCCACTACCCGAGTGCGAAGCTCGTTGACTTCTTCTACTACACCGAGATGATTGTCGGTTCGGACGAGCGGATGAATAAGATTCAGAATTTGAGATAGTATATTATCATGACGAGATACTCTGGAAATGAGAGAGAAAATAGTGCCTCGAACAGGTTCGCCAGTAAGTGCTTCAGGTTCTTCGCCAAGAGGGAAATGTGGTGAATGGAAGGGATCACCTTCTTCTTGTCTCCAATGACTAAGCAGGCTACGAACCCATCCCCAATTCATCCAGAATAGGTGATGGCTGATTGGTTGATCCATTCCGGTTACACTGTCTTCGGAATTCAGGTGAATATCCATATCGGAATAGCTGTCAAAGTTTAAGGAATTTGAACTAGATACGGGATCCATCTTGTATAATTAGGGAGATGATTTTTGATATGAATTATATTATAGAATTTAGTTTGGTATTCTTCAATACATAATTTACATATGTATATATAATACCAAATTTCATAAATCACGGAGAAATTTTCGGAAGATGTCAGGAAAAGTTTACAGTAACAGATACGCTAAGATATGAATTTTTGTCTATACACTATTTATGCAATAAATGCAGGAAAACGTGTCTAGACTTAAGAATGATAAGCATGTAATATCCGACAAGAAATGATAAGCAAAACTTTTAACATGCAGACACGGTCGAAGTCCAGACTTATTAATGCATCCTAACAACTATCAGTTAGACACACTCGTGCAAGACCTGGTTCACTAGGACCAACACTCTGATACCAACTGTGACGATCGCTCTAAATCCATATGGACGAACACGTCATTCATCGATTTCATTGCGAGGTATTTGACCTCTATATGATACGTTTTGTAAACATTGCATTCTTTTGAAAAGGCACACCATAAATGAATATTTAAATCAAAGGTTTTTGACATCTGATGATTTCTACATATAGACAATCACCGTAAATAATAGTTTACAATAGTACTTCCATTGACAATGCAGTCAAAATAAGATACATGGTGATGATTTGGTGAATGCAATGTTTCCTTGATAAATATGCCATGTAAGACTCCATGCACATAGCTTGTCTAACATATAAGCAAACAGCGGAAGACTTCTAGGAACCTGAGAATAAACATGCTAACAAGTGTCAACACAAAGGTTGGTGAGTTCATAGTTTTAGTGTTTCGCATAATCTGTATATAAAGGTGGATCACAAGATTTCAGTTGTTTAATCCAGAAATGTTTATCAAAATATTCTACGAAATTGAGCACCCTGGTAACTAAACTTAACGTATATATAATTTGTACCCTTTGTATAATCATCTTAATAATACACGCAAACCAACGTGTACGCTTCTCAAATAGCATACGTCTGTTAAAAGGCTAGTGCTCTAGCTCGGACGGGGATATCAAGCCCTATGGATCCATATACTACTACTCGCGCCCACCAGTTCTTATAACTGGCAGTTAACAGTTACCAAAGCTAAGGGATTTTCGGTTCAAACTCAGTGTAGAATTTAGTATGTACTTGTATCCATTGCGTTTAAAATAAAGTGCATGTATTCTCAGCCCAAAAATATATATTGCAAAAGCAATTAAAAAGGGAGCAAATGAAACTCACACATATAAATATTGTATATCGGTTAATAAAGCATTTGCATGTATTCTCAGCCCAAAAATGTAGAGAGTAAAAGGGATCTTATGAAACTCACCTTAGCCGCATAAAAAGTCGTTCACCAAAATGTGACCAAAACTCGGATTACCAAATAACCGTAGATCTCAACCTAGAGAACATATGTTGGTCAATAATTGTTTATCAAGCTAGGTCAGGTCATAGTGTATCACAATCCTAATTCTCGAGATCGACATACAATAGTTATCAAAAGTTATTTCAAAAAGTCAATCTGACTCCATACAATAGTTGAATGATCATGGCAATCGAATCATTTTAATATTTCATATAGTTTTCCAATTCTTGTAAAATTAAACTATAGTTTTTATAAGGCTTTAAAATATGATAAAACAATCAGTTTTGACAATTGTTCAATAAAACGAGACGTGCCTTATATAAGATTTCAGTTACTCGGTTGGTAATATTTAAAAAATCCATTTTATCAATCTCGTAAACAAGTTGTTTATATCTTAATTGCAGATTCAAAAGCAATTTCAATTAACGTCAATCATAATTCAGTTGATCATATCTTTTAATCCGTTCATCGAAGCTATTCGATATCTAAATGAAAAGTTATTGATTTTTCGCCAGCTTTCCAAAAACATGTATATCATATACCTTTTACCAGTAATATATGTATTTAATTCGTGATTCATTATAACTGTTTAACGACGAAATTTAACATACAAGCATGTATAAATATATATACTCGAGCACTGGACATGGATACACAATTAATATATAAAAGATAAAATATGAGTGCTTACGTATCAATATTGAGATTCAATATTGTAGGAAAGTACGTAAACGTAACGGAGATGATAAACACTAGGTTTGACTTTACGAGCATAATCCCCAAATCATACCCATAACCTCCATAGCTATAACTCATAATTTCCTTAGCTCTATCCCGCTCGAAAAACCATTTTGAAAGTGACAAGCTCATGACCTCGTCGTAGTATTTTATGTATAATATTACTAAAAATATTAAGATTAATAATCTTAATAATATAATAATAATAATAATAATAATAATAATAATAATAATAATAATAATAATAATAATAATAATTAATATGAATAATAAATAATAATAATATTACACATGGAGTAATATATGTGTAAGAACTCGAGCAGAAACTGGACTTTTATAGGCAACTTTTTGAAATCTGATGCCCATGCGATCGCATGGGTTTTTAGTGTATTTGCCATGCGATCGCATGGCCGCCTGATCCAGCTCAAAATGTTTTTGTTTTCTTGTTTGTCGACATATTATTATATAATATATATAATATATATAATTTAAATAATTAATTATATATTATATTAAATTCATGTGCATAGTTGACTTGTAATTTTCGTTCCGATGACCCGTACGTTGTCACTCGACTTATGTCCCGGTTTCGGTTTCTCGAACGCATTTTTGTACGCTTAGAAAACTCGCAATTTACGTTTTGTGACTCGTACCTTTGTCAAAATATAGTCTTAAATTATCAATAAACTATATCATTCAAAGTGTATCTTAAACTTTCGAGTGTTTTGGTCATTTACTTCTATAAATCATTGTCTCGCTATTTGTTGATATATATATATAATAACAAATCGTTTTATGACCAAGTTAATATCTATTTTTAACATTCATAAACACGTTTTAAATATACATCGCAAGTTATTCATACAATTAATATTCCAACTTATCATATATATTCAAATAAATATTTAAACCAATAAGTTTAATGTACGGTATTAAACAATTAAAACTTTATTACGTTTTCAAGTTATAGTATATATATGTATCTATTTACATGTAATGGTTCGCGAATCGTTGAGAACAACCGAAGGGTACTTGAATAGTTCAAAAATTTTGAGATTCGGTTTTACAGACTTTGCTTATCGTGTCGGAAACGTTAAATCATTTAAAGATAAAGTTTAAATTTGGTCAGAAATTTCTGGGTCATCACATATTTGTATATGTCTCTCGAGTAGTTTTTTGTGTTTGTTTGCATGTATTTTTTTTCTCTGTCGATGTATCAGGCCTCTGGCCCTTCTCAGTTTGCTCTTTTTAATAAAATGTCATTTGATCTTTCAAAAAAAGAAGAAAATGCTTAGATTATTCAACCAACTAAGCCAATCGAACTTTTTTTCTTGGATCTATGCGAAATCCACTCGAAACTGTTGGTTTGAATCTCATCTAGAGCCACCGGGGTATTCCACGATTTACCTCGAACTACCATATTGTTTCGGTTTTTCCAAATGAAATAGATGCAAACCCATTCGACCGCTTGCCAAATCTTCAACCAAAACGCGGATATTTGAGATGAAGCATTACCTTGAAGAATTTCATTGAGACTCAAGTTTGTAAAGTTCTCGAATTTCCACCAATCAAAAACACTAGACCACAATTCCATAGCATGTTTGCAAAAAATTAAAGTGTGCTCTATAGTTTCAATACCATCATCACAAAGGAGGCACCGAACTCTATGCAAACCAATACCCCTTTTGTCAAGCTCGACCTTCATCGGAATTCTTCTTTTATTCACCCGCCACGCAAAGATTTCCAACTTTTTAGGGACCAAATGATTCCGACAAGTTTTATTGTTTCCGAACCCAATCGCGAGAATCTTTTCGTATATGATTGAAGATAAACATTTAACCGTGAAGCGACCATTGCTTGACAAATTCCACGACCACGAATCTTTTTGACCTTGAACCAATTGAACACTGGGGATTAAATCAGTGAGCGAGTTTAGCTCGCCTAGTGTAACACCCGAATATTTTATACGCGAGAAATGGATATATACATATATATATGTATATACATGGGCATGGAGATATTAAAGTATGTATAGATATACCTTTATGGTTTGGGTTGCGTGAAAATGCACGTATATATATTAGAACGAGAAGTACGCGGAGTACTTAGTGTACATTGCATGTATGTATAAGTGTATATATGGGTAAAAGGTGATGGATACGCATGCATGCAAGGGTTGTTGGTTTAGGTTCACTTTGGGGTTTCCTAGAAGGGTTTACTTGCGTTAACAAGTCGGGATTAGAGCGTACGAGTGGAACAATGAGTCAAGGGTTCGTTTAGACAAAAATGGTAGCAAAACAGCTTATTGTCGCGCCGCGACAGAGGCCGTCGCGCCGCGAGAAATCAAGCAAAGATGGGACAGAAGAGGGCTCAAACAGAAGTACCAGTTGCAGTACATTGTCGCGCCGCGACAATTAGGGCCGCGCCGCGACCAGTCTGGGTTCAGACCCGATTTCCAGCTTTTAAAAGGGTGTGTTCAGGGGTAAATCCGTCTTTTCACGTGTGGATCAGATTATAGACTCAAACCTCATCCACTCATCTCATTTAATCATTTTCTTTTTCATTTTTCCTTCCACTTTTCTCTCAAAACATAAAACCCCATTTGATTCAAAGTGTGATTTGGAAGGGAAGAAGTGGGATTCAATCTTTGGCGTAGTTGGAAAGTGTGTTCTCCTCGTTCTTGGCTACGTGGTGATACTAGTGGTAAGCTCTAACTCCGAAATTCGTTTTTGTGTTCATCATTCAATTTTAGGGCTTTTGATTGTATGATTCTTAGATGAAACCCATTTAGTTGTTAATTGGAGATTAACACCAATACTCGGGTTTATTGTGATTATTGGCGGGTTTTGGGTTTGGTGTGCAAGTTGAGTTTAAAGGACTTGTTAATGGTGTTTAATCACTAGTGTTAGTGATTATTGAGGTTTTGGTGTTAATTAGGGTTCTTGAAGTTGACTAATTTTGACTAGAGTCAAAATTAGGGTTTTATGATGATTTTGACCCGATTGTGGATTAAACGAGGTTTATGAACTTAAAATGGATTAAGTTGAAGTGTTAAACCGATTCCAATGTGTTTTGGTGTTAAAACTTGTAAAGGACGAGATTTTGGTCTTAATGGGTCAAAACTAGGGTTTTGGTGTCAAAATGGGCAAGACACGTGTTTAACACTCGTGTTCGAGTTTAATTGGCATATTAGGACCATTATCACTTGTGTTAGTGATTATTGGTTAAGTTTGGGTGCGGTTTGTACTTGGAAGTGCATTTGGGTCGAGTTTGCACTAAGTGTCGAATTGGGTTGGTTTGTAAATCCAATCTAATTGTGTTGTGATATTTATGATAATGGAATAGGTACTTTCCATTGACGTGTTGCGGATTACTTGGAAGCTTTTCTCAAGACTTCAAGGTGAGTGTTAATATCCTATGTGCATATGTATGTGTAGGATGGGTGCGGGTCGGGTGAAGTGATTCTCGATTATAGAGCTCACTTCACATATAGGTGGATTTGATGGACTTGTGTATAGGTCCAATTGGCACGGTTGTGCGTATTGGTTGGCCACCTTTGGCGAGGTACACGTTTGTGTGCATGTTATCACACGTGGTTGTGATTTGGATGTTATAACCCAATGGCGAAGGGTTGAGATGGTTGAGATGTGTATGGCCCCGACGTGGTGGATTTTATAATCCCGTGACCGTGTGTCTTGGTGTTGAGAAATGAATCTCGGGTAGTGCGGATTCATGATGACTTGGGTTGTTCGGTCATCTTACTGCGGAGGTAGTGAATCTCGGGTAGTGCGGATTCATGATGACTCGGGTTGTTCGGTCATCTTATGGTTGAGAAGTGAATTTCGGGTTGTGCGAATTCACTAAGGCTCGGGTTGTTCGGCCAATGTTAGTATGATTAAGGTTAAGGGGTTAACCTTGTGTATTACTATTATTGTATTATATTAATGTATTGTTGTGTTGTAGCTAGCCCTCCGGGTGTAGCTATTTGGCGTTGTTCGCATCGTTGATGGTGAACTTGTATATTATTGTTGTTGTATCTTAGCTCATGCTTAGTGTTGTATGGTACGCCTAGACTAGCTTACTTTATTGCTTGGACGTTCGGTATGCGGTATTTGTTATTGTTTGGCGTGTCCATTTTATACATATATATGTATGTAGTATGTTAGCACTCACTAAGCGTTAGCTTACCCTCTCGTTGTTGACATTTTTACAGATTGCATGCTTGGCGGTTCGGGTGAGCTTGGGATTAGAGATCTTTGCTAGGTTGCTTAGAAGATCTTGCTTTTGTACTTGATTAGGGTTTGGGTAGCGTTGTCCCAAATCACCATGCTCGGTTTATGACTTCGTTAATGTATCGTTGCATTAAAGGGTTTAAAATATTAATGTTGTTTTGAGTTATTAAACTTATTATTGTGTTAAGGACGTTTTGGAAATAATAATGGGACCTAATGTATGAATTATAACGTATTAAAAGGAAAAAAAATTTATGGGTCGGATTTTAATGCGGGTTGGGTTGTTACAAGTGGTATCAGAGCATGGTCTAAGGGATTTAGGCGACTTGAGATAGGTGCCTAGACTTAGACTTTTGTGTATGCTTATTTGCTGCGGGATTTGTAGGAAAGCGGGACGGACGGGAACTTGGTTAGTGCCTTAGCGTGTAGGTGAACTAACTAGGATTTTGGTTTGTGTTGTGATGTTATTCCTTGCGTATGTTATATGTGTAGGAATTTTGTTGTGTTGATTATTATCATCGAGCGAGGCGGTCGTTGTACTAACGAGTCGATACGGCGTGCGTGCGTAATAAGAACTTGCAGACCTTATTACGGGTGCAAATCGTGTCTAACGAGTGATGTACGATGAGTGCTTAGCAAGATGGGTCGGGGTTGTGCGTGTTTACTCATACGTTCGTGATCTAATCATTTTGCATTCCTTAGAATGGCGACGGGAAGTGGGATCGATACGAACGACGCGGAGTTTAACGCTAGAGTTGCGGCCGCCGTTGCGGAGCAAATGCGTGGGTTGGAAGAAAGAATGGAAAGGAAGTATTCCGAACTTCAATGTAGTAGTGAAATGGAGCGTTATCTTAAAAGCTTCATGAGGACTAAACCCCCGATGTACGACGGAAAACCGGATCCTTTGGTAAGCACAACTTGGATTTCGGATGTCGAAGGGTGTTTTCGTACTATGGATTGCCCTCCCGAGAGGAAGACGAGACTCGCTACGAGTTTGTTGCGGGGTAGGGCAAGGGATTGGTTGGATGGTAAGATTGATCTTGTCGGTGTTGAGACGTTTATGGCCTTATCGTGGGATGAGTTTAAGGAGGACTTCTTTGAGGAGTTCCGGACTTCGGCCGATTTGTGGGAATTGCGCAATGAATTGCGAAATTTGCGACAAGGATCTATGGATTTGAGTACTCTTAAGGCGACCTTTATGGCAAAAGCTCGTTTTTGTCCGGAGTATTTGGGGAATGATCGATTGTTAATGGGGGATTTCTATCGGACCTTGAATGATGACTTGAAGAGTAAGATTAGCCGGGGCTACGCGAAATCGTTTGCTGAATTGTTCGCCGTGGCTAGAGGTTTCGAGTCTTATACGCGATCAAAGGTGGGTGAACCTTCAAGTGAAAGGAGGGTTGTTTCTTATGGTGCTCCGAGTAAGAGGACTAAGGGTCCGAGTGCGAGTACGAGTGATGTGGTAAAAGGCGCGACGGATTCTCGTGCGCCTAGGTGTTTCAATTGTGGTGTTAGGGGCCACAAGTTGTGGGAATGCACAATGCCGAGAAGTGATAACGGAATGTGCTACTATTGTCATAAAGAGGGACATCGCAAGCCGGATTGTCCCGAGTTGGCGGCGGCGAATGCCGCAAGGAGACGCTGAGGTACGTTTCGATTTAATAAATATGTCTTTTGAATATTTGTTAATGTGGCGTTATTGTTTGGATTTGTTAAATGCATGGTGTCGTGCATGTTATTGTTAAGGGTGACGTTCCTAATGGAAGTACCCTGTGCCGATGTTTGATTTTTGGGACGAAGGGCGTAAGGCTTGGTGCAACCAAGCATTCCTTAGTATTTGGGAAGTGTTTCTACCAAGCCACGGAAATGGTTTTGGTGTTCGATTGTTAAGCGCGCGTTCTCTAGTGTATTGAAGATGATGAACCATGGGGTTCGTCGGGTGATTTAAAAACCCGAGAGATCGAGTGTTTAAAATCTCGATGTGTGTTGGTAATGGAGTCTTTATGACGCGACATTAGGTGCCTCTTTTATACCTACTAGCGTGGTGTCGACTCCGATTGTGTTGTGGTTACATTGTACTTAGGGCACCGAGAGAAACCCGTAGGTACATGAGTGACTAGGTGAAACTTGACAAACTAAAGCAATTGGATAATTGCGAGGGTATGGTTTGTGTAATCGTGGTACACTTTTCATTCGAAGTATTTAAGGATTGATTGAAATCCTTCGTATGCTCAAGGTCTGAGCAAGTTGTGGTGATGGGTCGTGTGTACCCAATTGTTGGTGAAGTCTACCTTTGGTAGCATTGTACGAGTGTACAAGTTGTGATATAGGAACGTGGTTCCAAGTGGGGGAGTCGCACTCCCGCACGAGGAAGTTTTAGTGTGATATTTCGGATGATACTTTTGGTAGATCCGGAAATCTTGTCGAGACCTAGTTTTGGTCGATTTGTGGTAGAGTACGATTTCGGATAAATTGTACTTATGGTTTGGATTGGAATTACCACCGAGGTGGTAATGTGATAAATCTCGTTAAGAGATAATGGTCGTGTTTGGTGAGCAAGGTGAAATCCCTCGGTTATGGGATGTGTGTGAGTTGGATTCTCTTACAGAGAAGTATGGTTTTGTGCCTATGTTTGATATAGGTGGCTTCTTGCTCGAGTATGGTGAATGGTTAGTGTTATCCGTTAGGATTCACTATGGCGTAGCAGAGCGCGATGTTACGCTACTCGTCGTTCGAGGCCAAAAAGGGCGTTGATTGATGAAGCATGACCTTCGGGGTCCGCTGACTTCATTATGGTACGGTTGAGTGATGGAGCATGATCTTTAGGGTCCGCTGACTTCATCACGGGAGTACATGATCGGTGAAGCATGATCTTCGGGTCCGCTGACTTCATCCGGTATTGAGATTGGTGGAGCATGACCTTCGGGGTCCGCTGACTTCATCAAGAGTGTTGTGTTGTGGGACGTGAATATCGGGTTGTTCGTATTCACAATATTTCGGGTTGTACGATTGTCCCTGTTGGTTGGGCTCATAGTTTGAGGTAGTGAATGTCGGGTAGTTCGGATTCACTAAGGCTCGGGTTGTACGGCCATCCTCGGTTATACTATGTGGCGGTGGTAGTGAATATCGGTTTGCGCGTATTCACGAGGACTCGGGTTGTGCGGTCATTTCATTATGAGATATATGGATTGGGTTGGTGGATTTCGGGTTGTGCGAATTCACTAAGGTTCGGGTTGTTTCGACCATCCTCCATATGTGTTTTGGCTCGGGTTGTTTCGGCCATGTTGAGTTGTGAACTATTGGTTGTTTATATACCAATGGTGGGGTCGTGAGGACCATGTCGTGTTGTGAACTATCGGTTGTTGTATACGCCGATGGTGGGGTCGCGAGGACCATGTTGTGTGATTAGTGATGCGATAGCCGTGTTTCGCTCACATGTTGGTTACGGGTGTGACGATGGTTGATTTCGTACACCTTGGGATTTGCGTTTCCATAGTCGTTTGGACGCTACCGGTTTTAGCCGTGTGATCATGATGTTACGGTAGTTGCGTATTGGTCGTATTGCGCACTACAAGGGATGTTTCACGATTGGTGATATCCGTAAGGATTCGTTTGGTTCGGTCTTCATTGTTTCGGGTTGTAGACCCTAGGTTGAGGCTTGGTTGCCTTTAGTGTTGTACTCGGTAATAGTACACTAAGGAATTAATATCTCGGTATGAGATTGGTTGAGTTTCCCGATGTTGGGGAAATGAGCATGGTTTTAGTGCTCGGATTGTGAACTTGAGAAATCGCGAGTGATGATTTAGTTGTAAAAGGCAATTCGTTGGAAAGAATTGCTTAGGAAAGTCGGATTGGGACTTAAGTCGAGGACCGTGAGGTGAGGTCCATTTGGTTAAGCGATGAGGATCACGAGGACGTGATCGAGCTTAAGTGGGGGAGAGTTGTAACACCCGAATATTTTATACGCGAGAAATGGATATATACATATATATATGTATATACATGGGCATGGAGATATTAAAGTATGTATAGATATACCTTTATGGTTTGGGTTGCGTGAAAATGCACGTATATATATTAGAACGAGAAGTACGCGGAGTACTTAGTGTACATTGCATGTATATATAAGTGTATATATGGGTAAAAGGTGATGGATACGCATGCATGCAAGGGTTGTTGGTTTAGGTTCACTTTGGGGTTTCCTAGAAGGGTTTACTTGCGTTAACAAGTCGGGATTAGAGCGAGTGGAACAATGAGTCAAGGGTTCGTTTAGACAAAAATGGTAGCAAAACAGCTTATTGTCGCGCCGCGACAGAGGCCGTCGCGCCGCGAGAAATCAAGCAAAGATGGGACAGAAGAGGGCTCAAACAGAAGTACCAGTTGCAGTACATTGTCGCGCCGCGACAATTAGGGCCGCGCCGCGACCAGTCTGGGTTCAGACCCGATTTCCAGCTTTTAAAAGGGTGTGTTCAGGGGTAAATCCATCTTTTCACGTGTGGATCAGATTATAGACTCAAACCTCATCCACTCATCTCATTTAATCATTTTCTTTTTCATTTTTCCTTCCACTTTTCTCTCAAAACATAAAACCCCATTTGATTCAAAGTGTGATTTGGAAGGGAAGAAGTGGGATTCAATCTTTGGCGTAGTTGGAAAGTGTGTTCTCCTCGTTCTTGGCTACGTGGTGATACTAGTGGTAAGCTCTAACTCCGAAATTCGTTTTTGTGTTCATCATTCAATTTTAGGGCTTTTGATTGTATGATTCTTAGATGAAACCCATTTAGTTGTTAATTGGAGATTAACACCAATACTCGGGTTTATTGTGATTATTGGCGGGTTTTGGGTTTGGTGTGCAAGTTGAGTTTAAAGGACTTGTTAATGGTGTTTAATCACTAGTGTTAGTGATTATTGAGGTTTTGGTGTTAATTAGGGTTCTTGAAGTTGACTAATTTTGACTAGAGTCAAAATTAGGGTTTTATGATGATTTTGACCCGATTGTGGATTAAGCGAGGTTTATGAACTTAAAATGGATTAAGTTGAAGTGTTAAACCGATTCCAATGTGTTTTGGTGTTAAAACTTGTAAAGGACGAGATTTTGGTCTTAATGGGTCAAAACTAGGGTTTTGGTGTCAAAATGGGCAAGACACGTGTTTAACACTCGTGTTCGAGTTTAATTGGCATATTAGGACCATTATCACTTGTGTTAGTGATTATTGGTTAAGTTTGGGTGCGGTTTGTACTTGGAAGTGCATTTGGGTCGAGTTTGCACTAAGTGTCGAATTGGGTTGGTTTGTAAATCCAATCTAATTGTGTTGTGATATTTATGATAATGGAATAGGTACTTTCCATTGACGTGTTGCGGATTACTTGGAAGCTTTTCTCAAGACTTCAAGGTGAGTGTTAATATCCTATGTGCATATGTATGTGTAGGATGGGTGCGGGTCGGGTGAAGTGATTCTCGATTATAGAGCTCACTTCACATATAGGTGGATTTGATGGACTTGTGTATAGGTCCAATTGGCACGGTTGTGCGTATTGGTTGGCCACCTTTGGCGAGGTACACGTTTGTGTGCATGTTATCACACGTGGTTGTGATTTGGATGTTATAACCCAATGGCGAAGGGTTGAGATGGTTGAGATGTGTATGGCCCCGACGTGGTGGATTTTATAATCCCGTGACCGTGTGTCTTGGTGTTGAGAAATGAATCTCGGGTAGTGCGGATTCATGATGACTTGGGTTGTTCGGTCATCTTACTGCGGAGGTAGTGAATCTCGGGTAGTGCGGATTCATGATGACTCGGGTTGTTCGGTCATCTTATGGTTGAGAAGTGAATTTCGGGTTGTGCGAATTCACTAAGGCTCGGGTTGTTCGGCCAATGTTAGTATGATTAAGGTTAAGGGGTTAACCTTGTGTATTACTATTATTGTATTATATTAATGTATTGTTGTGTTGTAGCTAGCCCTCCGGGTGTAGCTATTTGGCGTTGTTCGCATCGTTGATGGTGAACTTGTATATTATTGTTGTTGTATCTTAGCTCGTGCTTAGTGTTGTATGGTACGCCTAGACTAGCTTACTTTATTGCTTGGACGTTCGGTATGCGGTATTTGTTATTGTTTGGCGTGTCCATTTTATACATATATATGTATGTAGTATGTTAGCACTCACTAAGCGTTAGCTTACCCTCTCGTTGTTGACATTTTTACAGATTGCATGCTTGGCGGTTCGGGTAAGCTTGGGATTAGAGATCTTTGCTAGGTTGCTTAGAAGATCTTGCTTTTGTACTTGATTAGGGTTTGGGTAGCGTTGTCCCAAATCACCATGCTCGGTTTATGACTTCGTTAATGTATCGTTGTATTAAAGGGTTTAAAATATTAATGTTGTTTTGAGTTATTAAACTTATTATTGTGTTAAGGACGTTTTGGAAATAATAATGGGACCTAATGTATGAATTATAACGTATTAAAAGGAAAAAAATTTTATGGGTCGGATTTTAATGCGGGTTGGGTTGTTACACCTAGCGTACGACCCGAAGGGACCCTCAGCCAGTTCCAGCTCACCGAAGTTGCAGAATCGCAACCCGTGATCTTTTGCTGACCTCAGCTCCTTGATCTGTCACACCCCCAAAAAGGGCCGGGGATATTTGTGACCAATTATATCAAAACAAATATTGTACATAAGCGAGAAAGACTCTATATGAGACGTTTTATAAAAGTAAACTTCTTTATTTGCAGCGAAAGTAAATATTGTCTTTACATTGAAATAACAATGTATTAAATGAAACTAAAATAAATGATGATAATATGCAGACTCCATGTAAAGCTAGCAATCCACATTATCAGCATCTTAATTACCTGAGACAAAACATGCTTTAAAAAGTCAAAACAAAGGTTGAGTGATATCATAGGTTTATAATTATTCATGAATTGTTAAGACCACAAGATTTCAATAAAATAGACTGACATTCATCATATCAATCTTTAAAATATATGCCGAATTGTAATATCGAAACTAAACGGTAATCTCAAGGCTCTTTCTGGCCCCAAATCATTATTATGTGTCCACAACCATAGGTTAATGGACAGAGGCGCTACCCTCAACAGTGCTATTCACAATAAGTAAGCTCACTAAACATAGCAATTAACGATATTATTCTAAGGGGAATTTAATATGACTTAAGCATATAACATGGCATTTTAAGATTTTGTACTTGTGTCTAACATGTAAAAAATTTAAAAGATAGCATGTGTCTCACCCCAATATATATAAAAACAGTAAAAGAAAATGGGACTATGAAATCATCTTAGTAGCAAGAAGAGTTATTCCACGAACGAAATGAATGAACGAAAGTAGTAGACCGGGAATCTCAACCTAGAGATAGAACGTAAGAACGAATATAAGTATACTTATAAGTATAACAACCTATATTCGTAGTGATGATTTAATAAAAGAATTCTATTTTTGAAAGTTACTATCTTTGGAACGTTTCCTATTACATTATAAGTTATATTATATTTATTTATTAATGACGTATTATTTATACTTATAGTAAAAAGTATTAATAGTTACATTATAATTCTTTGCTATTAATGTGTTACTATGTTTATTATTATGAATTATTATTAACTTTAATTATTATATAATAACTAAAGTATTTTAATAATTTATAACGTAGGTATTTATTAATAATGTATTATTATTATTTTTTATTAACTTATATTATAAACATTATATTTATTATTTATCTCCTTAAATTCGTTTTTAATTATAATAAATTCCAAATAAATATAAATAAAATTTTTATAAGTTTATTTAAGTATTTTAAACTGTGAAAAATCTTATAAAATAAATATATCTCATTTTTATATTTTATTTCCCATTTTTCTTTTTATATATATATATATATATCCAATTTATATAAATTAAAGTTAATTAGGTAATAAATATTAAATTGAATTAATTAAATAATTTTTTTATTTTTTATAGGTTCTATATTCTGTAAATATGTTATAAAAATTATAAATTCAAATTTTATATAAATATATTATTTATTTCATATTTTCTTATAATTTAACCATTAAATTCGGCTTATAATTGAATAAATAATATAAGTTAATTTAAAATTAATTTTTATAATTTTTACAGTACCTATACATCCTAATGATTATATAAAAATTTTGTATTATCAGATTTAATAAACTTTGGTATTTATTTTGTATTTCTTTTTCTTTTCCTTCTAGGTTTACAATTAAACACAAACAAATTCATATTAAATATTAATTGACCTATTTATTTATTTTTTATAATTTTAGAAGCTTTATACAGTTATAATAATCTCAGAAAAAAAATTTAGAATTATTTTTATTTCTGTTTAATATTTATTACGAATTTCACTCAGTTTTTGTGTTTAATCACTACTTAATTCGTAATTTAATATAAATGATATTATAAAACTTATTATAAATATTTTTATGAATAACTCTCCTGTTATAAATAATTTCTAAGCAAAAATTACTGTTGTGAATATTTTTATTCAATTTAAATTCGTTTTATTCATTAAACTAATTCGATAATTATTTAAATATAGGATAAATATATAAAATGTTATTTTAATTAATTTTTCGTATTCAATAATATTTATATGACTAATAGCTTCTGTAAAAATTATCATAATGAATTATAAGTATTTATAACAATTACTTTTAATTTTTGCATTTTATACGATATATATATATTCCAATATTACCTAATAATTCGTTTTAAATATTTATAAATTCTACAATAATTATTTGTGATCAATTTTATATCATATAATAATTAATAAACCTGTAAAGATTATTTTTATCAAATATATATATTTATTTACCATTTAACTCGAATATACATCCGAATAATACAAAAAAATTCGTTTTTAAATTGTATTATAAATATAATCCGAATATTAAATTCATAAAAATAATTTTATAACATGCTATACTACTTAAGATTAATTTTAGTAGGATCATATATGTTTTAGCATTAAGTTTTAATTTATTAACAATTAAAAAAATGAGATCGACTAAAAAAAATAAAAAAATATATATATACCGAAACAAAAATATAAAAAAAATCGGTGGGCTAGAGTAATACCTCAACTTTTGTTGTGATCTTTGAGAGAAAATTTTAGTAATGTGAGTGAGTGTAAAAAAAATTAATGAACTAGTGTAGTATTTATAGGATAAATACTTGTTAAATAAAATAAAAGAAAAAAATAAAAATAAAAGAAACAGAGAAAATATTTGGATAGAATTTTGAATACATCATCTAGTCAAATTGTTTAAACTAGTCTTCCTTAAAAAGCTAACAAAAAAATTTAAGAAGTGTTATCCCTTTTTGTTTTTTGGCCGATGCAAAATTAAAAGGAGGTATAAATTTTTTTTTGTTGTTTATCCTTCGGCCAACCTTTGTAAATATATATTTATATATATTTTTTTTGTAGATAAGATGAAGATTATTCTAGAATTTTGATTTTTCATCTTTATTTTTATTTAAATTTTTAAATACGAATTTAATATACATTTTTATTTATTTTTGGTATTTAATAATATTAAACTTTTATTTTTAAATTACTAACTTATAGTTTTTATTATTTGTAATTGTGACACATTTCTTATTATATAATTTTTTTTTGTTACTAAGTTAGTATATATATCAAAGTTAATATGAGTCACATATATATATATATATATATATATATATATATATATATATATATATATATATATATATATATATATATATATATATATATATATATATATTTACACACACATAATATTCATGTACTTAATTAATATTAGAATTAGGGTTTCTATTAGTAATTACTATTTAGGTTAGGGTTTGAATAATTAGTGTTTATAGTATTAGGGGTAGAGTTATGGTTATTAAATGTGTTAGGGTTTACAAATCTTGATTAATATCTAGGGTTTTATATTATTAATTAGGGTTAGGGTTTATTTATTACGAGAAATTAATATCTCTTGTCATTTATTATTCGGATAACAACCCTAATGATACAAGACACTGAAACCCTAAGGGTAAATTAGTAAATTTAGAATGGAGAAGTGAGGGTTGTTATATGATTCGCGTCCAACCTGAAAAGCCGCGAGTATCTATCACGAACCCTACTATTACCGATCCATATGTCATTCCAAAAAGAAGTTCCCGACCCGTCACCAATTGTACGAATGAACGAGTTGCTGAATTGAACATTTAAATCGTCTATTGCTTTGCCTACCAAAATAATGTTAGACCATGTGCCTATAGATGATAAGTGAGGTGAGTCACTCTCCACCGTTAGGACACCACACAAACCATAAACACTTCGAATGATCTTGACCCAAAGTGAGTCGGTTTCAGTTTTGAACCTCCACCACCACTTTCCAAGTAATGCAAGGTTTTTACTTTTTAAAGAACCAATGTTCAACCCCCCCCCCCCCTAATGTCATAAGAAGTAATGACATTATACCATTTGACCCAAATTGTTTTTGAACCCAAACCCGTCTCACCCCAAAAAAAAAAAGAACGCCTCATCCTCTCGAGAATTTTTAACACGCAAGGCGAAGCGCGGAAGAGTGAGAAATAATACAAAGAGAGACTATTGAGGACCGATTTAATAAGTGTCAATCTTCCACCAAATGACATTGATTGCATTCTCCAACTTGCAAGTTTATTTTTGAAATTTTCAATAACCATATCCCAATCTTTTGTTTTTTTCATATTCGACCCGATAGGTAATCCAAGGTACGTGAAAGGAAATTTTCCGACTTGACATCCAATGGAACTTGCTACTAAATTGACTTCCTCCACATTAACCCCGATACCATATATACAACTTTTTTGAAAGTTTATTTTCAACCCGGAAGCAAGCTCAAAACACTTTAAAAGAATTTGAAGGCTAAAAATGTTCGCACAATTCTATTCACGTATGAATATAGTATCATCCGCATATTGCAAATGCAAGAGTAGAACTTTATCATGCTCGATTTCAACCCCTTTAAAAACTTCTCTATCGATTGCCGCCTTCGCTATAATATTTAACCCTTCCGTTACAAGAATGAAAAGAAAATGTGAAAGTGGATCACCTTGCCTTAAACCCCGTTGCAATGAGAATTCTTTTGTAGGCGAACCGTTGACAAGATGGAGATTGAAGCTGAACTAAGACAAGAGTGGATCCATTTCCGCCATCTGCACCCGAACCCCATACATTTCATAAACTCCATTAGAAACTCCCAATTAAGACAATCAAACTCTTTTTCGAAGTCAACCTTAAATAACATACCCTTATGCCGATTCTTTTTCAAAAAATCAATGCTTTCATTTACAATAAGAGCACCATCTAAAATGAAACGGCCTTTTAAAAACAAGCTTTATTTCCTTCAATGAGCGAAGGAATAACTTTTCGTAATCTATTTGAAAGAATTTTGGCAATTACTTTGTAGTAGCTACCAATGAGACTTATGGGCTGAAAATCGTTTAGGAAAAATGGATCTTTCTTATTCGGGACCAACGTAACAAATGAGGCATTGCACCCCTTAGAAAAGTCACCATTTTCCCAAAACCAATTTATAGCACTAACAAGGTCTACTTTGATAATCTCCCAAACATTTTTGAAAAATCTCAAATTAAACTCGTCCGGACCCGGGGCTTTTGTGCTTCCACAATCCAAGATTGCTTCAAGTATTTCTTTCTCCTCGAAAACAGTCTCCAGGACCTCGACCTCACAAACTGATATGGATGGGTATTCAAGGTCTCCGAGGCTCGGTTTATCAATATCAAGTTCTTTGAATCTTCTTTTAAAATGATTGTATGTTTCGTCTTTAATATCTTTTGGTGAGTCATTCCAAACCCCATTATTCATGAGCCCATGAATATTGTTTACATTATTTCTTCAACGAATACTCGAATGAAAGAATTTCAAAATTTCATCACCGTCAACAATCCACTTAACCTGAGCTTTTTGTTGTAAGATATTTGATTTTATTCTTTCCTTTTCCAACCAATCATTTCTCGAATTTTTCTAAAGACTAATTTCTCCATCATTAAATTTCCGAAACTCAATTTGTAGTTCAAGGCTTTCGGCCTTTGATTTTGCCAACTTGATTTCCACGTCTAGACAATTGTACTTATTTAGACTCCAACTTTTATGAGCATTCTTGACATTCTTGAGTTTATTTCTAAATACACAATCCTTACGATTAATGTTTGGTACCACTTCATGAAATGACTCGTCCATATTACTATAAACGCAGTACGTTCTCATTGGTCTCATAGCGAGGTATTTGACCTCTATATAATACGTTTTAGAAAATATTGTATTCGTTTCATAAAAAGCACATCAGTGTTATACATAATGCATGTTTTAAACAAGTGAGCGATTATTTAAGAAATAATCCCCAAAATACATCGGTTTCCAAATACTACACACGTGACTTAACAGTCGAATATAATACATGACAAAGGTTTTATTGAATGCAACACTTTATTTAAATAAAAGTATGAGACTCCATGCACAGCTTGCTCAGATAATGCAATAGCGGAAGACTTTCTTAAGGACCTGAGAATAAACATGCGTAAACAGTCAACACAAAGGTTGGTGAGATATATAGGTTTATCATCGATATAAATATAGACCACAAGATTTCATAGTTATAAATATATGTACACTCGCAAATGTATAAAAGTATTCTATAAGTTGTTAATGATACCGCAACCCGCAGGCGCACCACATATGTATGCGGGCAATCACTATTGTGCGTATGCGTGTTCTTGTGTGCGTTATGCGGCGTGCGAATGCCTTTGTTTCCGGTACGGCGGTTGCTTAGCTGTTAAGTAAATATCTTTTCCATAATTATATCCGTGATTCGGGGGAGTCAGTTATGGATGAGGTTATCATGATCTGGGACGGTTCTAGAATTAGGGTTTGCCTATAAATACAAACCCTAATCATCACCTACGATACACAGCATATTACGTAACCATCACCTACGATACACATTACGTAAAAAAGCATCATTCAGCATCTTTTCAAGGTTAACAGGTTAGTCTTTCGTAAGCTAGTACCTACGACCTTATTTGGGGCCTCCTGATCGACGACCGTTATCGGAGGTGGACTTAATCACTTAGCCACCCCACCGACATCATCATGTCGGCCAGGGTTATTCACGGTAGCCGGACCAGAGAGCCACGTTCTAAGATCCTTAAACCCCTCTACGTATTGAGCAGGCATATTAAACCCTATGGTAAAAATATGCATGATCAAGTGGTGCTTTCATTGAGAGTCGAATTAATTCAAGACTGTTTAATTGCTTTTTCTTTTAAGGTTTTGAATTGTGTGACTCGTTATTTACAAAATTTTTGAATTTTTTCTTTAACAGTGTCATGACTTCCGAGGAATCATCGGAACATACCCAAACAGATATTCAAAACGCACCATCTAGATGTCAACAGACACCGGTTATGACTACGGAGGCGGCTATTCAGGCGGGGTACACGATGTACCCTCCACCTATATCCGGCGAACCCTTTCAGAGGTACAAGCCGATATATTCAGACGGAATTACACCGCCAAGAGCAAACTCACCAGTCACAACCACGCGGCTGGACTTTTCGTCAGTGGATCCAAGGGTCATCTTGGCAGGCACTAGCGGCGGAACAACTGGGCCGCATGTGGTTTGCTGCGGCCAAGTACCTATTTACAGTACCACGGTTTCAATCCCTCTGCAGACGCAGAGTGTTCAGCAGAATTCATCGTTTACACCGTTGCAACCTTGGCAACCACCGCGCCCAGTTTCACAATTTTTAACTCCTGCGGATGCGCAGGCGTTACTTAATAGTTGGGGGTTTGGTGTCATCCCAGATGCAAACTCTCATTGGGCGCCGATAACAGCACAGCAGCAAAGCACATCGCATACAGTTGGGCTTTTAAGTGTGTATCCTCAGGTTTCGCAGATATCTGCGCCACAGGTTTCGCTTCCTTTACAACCACCTATGTACTCTACGTCTTCAAGTCATCCCTCTTTTCCAACGCAGCTGCCTTGGTTATATCCGCAGACGCAGGGTCAACCTTGGCAAAATGTTCAAGGGCAGGCAAATCTTGCAAGTCAATTTATGCAGGCCGCACCTCCTGATATGGTTCACTTATATTCACAACCTGACTTTGTTCAGGACATGATGAAGCGTTTCTTTGCGAACTTGAAAGGGGATCCTGTTAAACCACCCTTCGAGCTACCGACTACCTTTGACAAGTTTCCTCCGCATATAACCGCATACCCGTTTCCATCAGCACCAAAGATACCTAGCACGTTGGGTACTTACAATGGCCTGACCGATCCAGATGATTTTTTACAGCGTTTCGAAGGCGCAATGCGCACTCAAGGCTGGGTGGATCCGGTTGCGTGTCAGATATTTTCTATGACACTACATGGTATTGCTCGTGAGTGGTTTAATAAGTTGCCGGTGGGTAGTATTGCCGGGTTTATGGATCTGCGGACAAAGTTTTTACTGCAATATCAGAATCAGAGACCATGCAAGCGCACTCACATTGAATGCCATGACATCGTGCAGAAGTCCAAGGAATCTTTGGGTGAATTTCTTACAAGATATACTAACGAGTGTCTGCGCATACCAGATCTCAAACCAGAGCAACAGATTTCCGGACTCATACATGGTATAAACTCAGAACATCATCCAACACTGGTAAGGCGTCTGTGCCATACAGTCCCAACAACTTATGCTGAGGTGCTTAATGAATGCCACGACTATATGCGGAGTGGCGAAGATAATGACATCCCAACAGCTAGCTCACGCAACGAGAGGAAGGGCGACGATGATCGTTCGCGCGATCAAAATCGTGGTAACAACTCTCGCGGAAGGTATCCTAGTGGTGGTCCTATCAGGAATGATAAAGGGAAATCAAGTGGCAATTATCGAAACAATAATCAGCGCGGCATCAATAATCAGAACTATGCGCTGCTTAAAAGTTTATCTAAAACGCCAAAAGAAATTTTGGCAACCGAACCAGTATGCGCAACCTTTGCGGTTCCAACTCCGCTTACAGAATTTGGTAAGCGGGATAAAACAAAGTATTGTGAATTTCATGACGATTATGGTCACGACACCAATCGGTGTAAAAACTTGATGGAACGGGTTCTGGAAGCGCTTCGCGCGGGCAAATTGGATCATCTAAAACCACCTAAAAAGGATAAGGGAAAGGCCGCAGAAGAGGCTTCGAAGTCTAAGACTTTCGCGTGGCATAAAGTTGACAAAGCGAAAAATACCGACTTAACCATTAACATGGTTGACGCAGAGAAAATCGGCCAGCGGAGAAAGTACAATGATCACCAGGATTGGGAGCTTCTCCCAATCACTTTCCCTCCTGTAATATCAATTGATTCTATTAATGAGCCCATTATCATCAAGTGTCGCATCCCTAATTGCGGAATCCAGATTAAGCGCATGCATGTTGACACTGGCAGCGGTGTCGATATTATGTATGAGCATTGTTATCGTTTCCTTCCGGCAGGCGTCAAAGCGCAGTTACGCCAGCCCGATATTACGCTATCAGGGTTTTCCGGAGAAAACTCGTGGTCGCTAGGCCGGATAGAATTAATGATAGAGCTTGCGGATGACAGGAACCCGCAGATAATCAGACACGAATTGGTCGATTTTTATGTGGTTCGTTCAACTTCACGATATAACGCACTGCTAGGGAGAAACTTCATACGACGTTTCAACATCATACCATTGGTAGTGCATGGTTTGATTAAGTTTCCCACAGTAGGAGGCGTTGCCACAGTTGCGTCACATCAAGCAACCGAGTTGTATGGCTCTGTCGCGTCTGTAAGCGCTCCTAGCGTAGGAGAGCAACTTGCAAACTGTGCAGTAATAGCAAATCGTTTGCATCTGGATAAGCGAATTAAAATCGGCGCAGGCTTGTCAGCCGAAATGAAGGGCAAGTTGCATGGAATATTGTCAGCTAACGCAGATATTTTCGCATGGCGCGAGTCAGACATGACCGGTGTTCCGCGAGATATTGCGGAACATAAGTTAAACGTTATTCCATCATTGACACCCGTTAGGCAAAAGAAGCGGCATATGGATCTTGAACGCAGTGATTGGTTGTGCGCAGAAGTAGATAACCTAGTCAAAGCAAACATTCTACGGGAAGTGCGCTATCAGACATGGGTTGCTAATCCTGTGTTGGTGAAAAAGGCTGACGGTAACTGCCGAATGTGCGTTGATTTCAAGTACATTAATAAGGCATGTCCTAAGGATAACTACCCTCTCCCGGAGATAGACTGTAAGGTAGAATCACTATCGGGATTTAGGTACACGCGTTTTCTGGACGCATACAAGGGTTATCACCAAATCTTAATGGCTGCGGAAGATGAGGACAAGACTGCTTTTCATACGCCGCAGGGTATTTATTGTTACACGAAGATGCCTTTCGGTTTGAAGAATGCTGGCGTGACCTATCAGCGTGTAATTGACGCATCATTCAAGCACCAAATCGGTAGAAATCTTGAAGCGTACGTTGACGACTTGGTAATTAAGAGCAACACTGAAGAAGAAATGCTCGCGGAAATCCTAGAAACGTTTGCGTCTCTACGCAGAATAAACATGAAGCTTAACCCGCTCAAGTGTAGTTTTGGGGAAGAGGAAGGCAAGTTTCTAGGTCATGTGGTGACAGCGCAGGGAATCAAGGCAAATCCTAAAAAGATTGAAGCCATTGATAGTTTGCCATCTCTGAAAACAAAGAAAGACGTGCAGAGTCTAACCGGGAAGCTTGCGGCGATCACGCGGTTTTTGTCGAAGGCCGCAGAGCGACAATTGCCATTCTTCAATACTTTGAAGAATTGCTTAAAAAAAAGACTTTGTATGGACTCAGGAAGCAGAATCAGCCTTTCAGGAGATGAAAAAGGTGCTTGCGGAATTACCAACACTTACTGCGCCAGTATCAGGAGAAACGCTAACGCTGTACCTCGCGGCATCGAAGGAAGCTGTCAGTTCAGTTCTCATCGCGGATCGCGAAAAGGTAATCCATTAATTTACATGCTTTGTTTATTTCACAGAAACTTAACGACTGAGGTTTTTCTCAGACGCAAATGCCGGTCTACTTCGTAAGCAAGACGCTAACATCAAGCGAAGTAAACTACTCACCGATAGAAAAGCTCGTATATGCGCTGGTCCATAAGGCGCGGCGTTTGCGTCGATATTTTTAAGCACATCCAATCGTGGTCCTAACTGATCAACCAATCAAACAGGTTGGTAAACGCCTACTTTGCGGCAATGACCGGGGTTACCGCATTGACTAACGCAATCATTTTTCTTTCAGGTGTTATACAAGCCTGAGATTTCTGGCCGAATGGCTAAGTGGGCAGTTGAATTAGGAGAACATGAAATAAATTTTTCTTCGCGCAGTGCGGTTAAGGGTGAAATACTTGCTGATTACCTAGCAGAATTACCTGCGGATGTCGAGGCATCAGCAGAACATCAGGATCCACCTGCACCAACTTTGTCACCATGGGAATTGTACACAGATGGTGTGTGCAGCGCATCTGGTGCAGGTGCGGGTGTAATTTTAACAGGCCCGGATGGCGAAGAGCATACATATGCACTGCGGTTTAATTTTGCTGTTACGAACAACGAAGCAGAGTATGAGGCTCTGTTAGCAGGTATGGGCATTGCGCATAAGTTAAATGTTAAAATTTTGCACGCATATGTGGATTCAAAGCTAGTATGCAGTCAAGTCAGCGGAGATTTTGAAGCGCATGACATAGCCATGCAGCAATATCTATCGCTTGTTCACAACCTCGCTGACCAGTTTGAAGCTTTTCAAATCTCCCACGTAATGCGGGGGCAAAATAAGAAAGCGGATGCGCTAAGCAAACTGGCTGCCTTGGCTTTTGATCATATGGGGAAGAAAGTTCTAATAGAAGAACTCAATGCGAAATCCATTGTTATGATGCCTTTAGTGGCACCAGTTGAGGAACCAAGCTCAACATGGATGACGCCCATCGTGGCTTTTCTGCGGGATGACACTTCTCCTGCAGATTCCGCTGATGAAAAGAAAGTCCGCGTTAAGGCACCGCTGTATTCCCTTGAAGGTGACGTCCTATATCGAAAGAATTATTTGGGACCGCACTTAAGGTGCATTGGCTCGAAAGAGGCGGAGGAAGTTGTACGCGAGGTGCATGAGGGTGCATGCGCACTCCATTCGGGGCACAGGTCCATTGTGTCAAAAATAATGCGGCTAGGATATTATTGGCCCACCATGTACGCGGATACTGCGCGCATAGTTAAGCAATGCGAATCATGCCAAATACATGCACCTATTAGCAGAGCACCTGCGCATCTAATGATACCAGTCTCCTCACCGTGGCCATTCTGCAAATGGGCAATCGACATAGTCGGACCATTCCCAAAAGGCCGAGGTAATTTTATCATTTATTTTCTAAACATGCTACTCACATCAGTATCTTACGCACATTCTGCACACGCAGGAAACATCAAATTCTTGATTGTTGCAATCGACTATTTCACAAAGTGGGTCGAAGCGAGACCACTGGCAGCAATCTCAGGAAAAAGGGTGCGAAATTTTGTATGGGAAGACATCGTCTGTCGATTTGGTATACCAAACGAAATTGTTAGTGATAACGGTATGCAGTTCGCGGGTGACCCTTTTCGCAGCTGGTGCGCGGAGCTTAATATTAAGCAAACTTTTACATCTGTTGCGCATCCGCAGGCGAATGGCCAGTGCGAAGTCACCAACCGGGATATAGTAGCTGGAATCAAAGTTAGGTTGGGTCATGGTCGCGTTGGTTGGGTGGATGAACTACCGAAGGTTTTATGGGTGCATAGAACAACACCCAAAGCAAGCACTGGTGAGACCCCGTTCAGTTTGGTCTATGGATCAGAAGCTGTTGTACCCACAGAAATTGGGGTACCAACGTTCCGCATACAAAATTTTGATGAGCAAAATAACTCTGAAGCTTTGCGGGAAAATCTTAATTTGCTGGAAGAGCGCAGACTCTCTGGGCTGTCAACGAAGCAAATAACAGGCAAAAAATTGCAAAGTACTATAATCAGCGTGTGCGTTCGTGCTCTTACAAGTGCGGTGACTTGGTTTGGCGTCAGAACGACGCAAGTCATACGGAGGATACTGGGAAACTGGGCCCCCGTTGGGAAGGTCCATACAGGGTAGCGAAGGCAAACAATACCGGGGCGTACCATCTCGAGACATTAGATGGAAAACCTGTGAAACGCACTTGGCATGCGACGTTATTGAAAAAATGTTATATGTAGCTAGGTGGACCTGATCACTCCAGTTTATTGTAGCACATTATTTTTTCTATGTAATTTCCGTCCGTTTGGATGTGTCGCGGTTGTAATTGTGATTAATGTCAATTAAATATTTACTAGCGCATACTTTTGTTGTTTAAATCTTTTTTGTATGCGGTTCCTGCCTACTTAAGGGGTGTCCTCTAGCCCCCGTGTGGCAGAAGCCTGTTTGGTTACAAGGCTAGACGCTAACGGCAGGCAAAGGGAATTGGTTTTCCCCTAGCCAAGCGCCACGCAGACTAGATGGCTGCAAAGTCGACTTAAAAAATTACAAGCATTGGTTTGCTTGTGTGTAATTACTCTCGCATTGGTTTGCTTAAGGAACTCTTAAGCATAAAGACATTGGCTTGTTTTTATTTGCGTTGCTTACCATACAGCTACCGTGCACCTCTAGTACATGACAAAGCGAAAATGCAGTAGCTTCTGAGTCTAAATTGTTAAAGGTAAATTGTTAAAGTATTGGTTTATTTTACGCAGTACCATCCGCATACGCATGAGTTTTGGTTAACTATGCGCATGGGCATGCGGTTCACCTTTTGTTTTGATTCGCGATATATAAACAAATAAACACACTACGCATGCATAACAGAAATATATATACATCAAATTAAGTTGTTACATAAGAGGAAATTTGATGAAACGCCAGCCCAACACGGGACTTAGGGCTGCAAAAATACAAATACCTGCATAAGCATAGGGCTTACGGCGCAATCCAACACTAATAATCCTCCTTCAAAAACCCATCGATCGACATGTTCGGGTCCGCAACAAATGCGTTGATTAGGGGGATAGGGATGGACTTGATGGCTTCTTCCGCCTCCATTAACGCCGCAGACGTTCCCTCTTTTAGCTTCTTTTGAACGATGTCGGGGAACGGCGGTGTTAGACCGCAAGCTTGGATTACCTCCTGCACAGCCTTGTTGATTTCATGGTCCCTGACCGCATCAACGTAGGCATTGAACTTGTCGGACACAGGTTCTGAGTCCATCACCTTTTGCGCAATGGTAGCGAGTGCGGTGCGCAGCTTCGCTAGATCCGCCTCTTCCAGTTCGCGGTTGGTTACCGCGTCATCCCTTTCCCTCGTCACTTTCTCAAGCTCTGACCGCAACCGCTCTGCATCCCCCTTCGCCTGCTCAACCGCACCAACCAGCTCGCGGCTCTTTTTTCTTTCTTCAATCAGCACAGTTTTGGTTTCATTCGCGGTCGACTCAACTGCCTTGCGCGCCTCCTCAGCAGCATCCCTATCCTTCTTGACCTGATCTACACCCGCCTGCTGTAGCCCTAGCTCTACCTCTTTGCGCAGAGCTAGCTGGTATATGCTGGAGGAGCGGCGGGCCTGATCCGCAAACATGCCAAAAAATACCAGGCCGTTTTGAATGAAGGCATTGTGCGCCTGGTTGAACGGCAGAGCGGCCAGTTGCTCGCGGAATTCGGCCGGAAAGATTTGCTGTAGGAACGCAGACTGCTCAGCAGTATTTTCCGCAGAAGACTGTGTGAGTTGGCTGAGGTTGGCAAGGCGGAAGCTACCTTGCGAAGGAGTTGGTGTGGAATCGGAATCCACGTGTATCGCCATATCCTTTGATGTGGCGGTAGCTTCTAGATCTGGGTTGACTCGCGGGGTGGACGGCTGTGTCTCCTCCACATGCTCTTCATATCAGTAAATAGTTATAACGTAAACTTTAGTATGCGGTATACGCGCAAGGAATGGATGCTTACCAGTAATGTGGGGAGGTAGTTCTGCGGAGCGCGGCTCGATTGGAACAAAGTTATCGTTCCGCATGTCCTCCCTTTGTTTGGGAGTCATCTTCTTCTTCTTCTACTGAGCTGCAGAAGTCTCAGCTGCTTTGCGTTTGTTGCCAGATGCCGCAGGCAATAGCTCTACGTTATCGCTAGCTTTCTCCTGCTCTAGCTGTACGTTCACATCTTGCTTGCGAAAGGAGATTCCCGCAATCTCTTCTGCAGTCAGCACCTTCTTCATCCTCATTTCTGCAAAGATACACGCATGCGTTAGATAATATACATACAAAAACAGTTGTTAGTACGTGATTATACTATTCCTACCCTTTCCATCCGGTCCGACTATGGCTGGGCGCACATCCTCCCATGGCCAATGTGCGGATGATCGATGCACTAGCTGTGCGTTTGCACACTCCGCTAATAGTTTCCTTTCGTTGTCATTCAGGGTGGGGGTCTTGTTTACATCCTTCTCCACCTTCTCGAACCATATCAGCGTTTGCGAGAAGTTTGCACTCACCACAGTTTGGTCGATGAAAAAGAATGTCTCTTTCCAATTCCCCGCATTCGATTTTGGGGTCTTGGTGAAGTTTTGAAGAGCGAAGAAGGTGAACCATGATTTTTGGTGGTTGGCTAGTCGGTATAAATGGCAAAACACCTTCACCAGGGGCACTTTGTTGAGTGCAACGCACCACATCTCGAACAAGACTATTTTCCATATAGCGTAAGGGTGTAACTGACCTAATCCGACCTTAAAGTGATCTAGCATGCCCAGAAGGAAATCGGTGGGAGGAACCCTAAAGTTGCCATGCTTAAAAGCATGTTCGTAAATAGCCACCTTTTTCTCCGGTGGCTCGTGGGCTCGTTGATTGGACAAAGGGGGCACCAGATTGTACTTGGCTAAGGGGGGGGGGGGGGTACTGTTTCACTAAGTGATCTATGTGCTTCTGCTCTATAATAGACTCTACGCTATCTACATACGTCTCGTTAGCTTTAGCCATTTTCTAGGAGTAATCGGATGAATACTAACCTTTAAATGGTGGCCGGAATGTTTGATTTTTGATCGGAATTCAAATTGGCAGCGTAACGAGGAAGCTTGAAGCAAGAAAGTGGAAATGAGCTAAAAAATGGGCTATTTATAGGGAAGATTGGGGGTCATGGGATGGAGTGGTGTGATCGTGGCTGTACACGTGTAACGTAATCGACGAGTAGCATTTTATTTATGCGCGTGGATGCCAGTTGGGTATGATTACATATACGCGCGTGGTTGGCACGCGCCTGCCACACTGCCACTTTATGTCATGTCAGCCGAATGGGCTTCTGCGATTGTGACAGGCATTTAATGGCATCGAGGCGCACGCGGAATATTAAATGCCAGCCGTTTTCTTGTTTTTTCTTTTTCGCTTAAATAGTTTGATGTCATACGCCTTGCGCCATATAACATCAAAACATCAAACTGGGGGGACATAATGATACCGCAACCCGCATGCGCACCACATATGTATGCGGGCAATCACTATTGTGCGTATGCGTGTTCTTGTGTGCGTTATACGGCGTGCGAATGCCTTTGTTCCCGGTACGACGGTTGCTTAGCTGTCAAGTAAATATCTTTTCCATAATTATATCCGTGATTCGGGGGAGTCAGATATGGATGAGGTTATCATGATCTGGGACGGTTCTAGAATTAGGGTTTGCCTATAAATACAAACCCTAATCATCACCTACGATACACAACATATTACGTAACCATCACCTACGATACACATTACGTAAAAAAGCATCATTCAGCATCTTTTCAAGGTTAACAGGTTAGTCTTTCGTAAGCTAGTACCTACGACCTTATTTGGGGCCTCCTGATCGACGACCGTTATCGGAGGTGGACTTAATCACTTGGCCACCCTGCCGACATCATCATGTCGGCCAGGGTTATTTACGGTAGCCGGACCGGAGAGCCACGTTCTAAGATCCTTAAACCCCTCTACGTATTGAGCAGGCATATTAAACCCAATGGTAAAAATATGCATGATCAGTTGTTGAGCGCTTCGGTAACCATACTTAACCATTAATGTGGCATATTCCCTTTATTATGAAATCTCCCGACACTGTACCAAGTGTAGTAAAAACGAAGTACTATGCAACCGTTTACGATACTAGAGCGACTAGTCCGGTTGGGGTTGTCAAACCTGATAGATCTATCAATAGGATTCGCACTTACATGTTCTTACAACATGTAAATATTAGTTACCAAGCTATTAGGGAAGATATGCAATGTGGTACAACTCAACGTAGAATATATTTTAAGTACTTGTGTCCATGGCGTAAAACATAAAATGCATGTATTCTCATCCCAAAATATTTTTAGAGTTTAAAAATGGGACTATATACTCACAGTAGTAAAAGTATATTAATAATAAGTTTTCAACTTATTAAAAATATGACCGGTGTCCTTGGATTCACGAACCTATAACAATAATAACGATTCAGATAATAATACGACATATGAATTAAATAAAGCAAGTTCATAGAATACTTATATAATAATTTTTAACATTTTATGTTAGTAGTCCATTGTTAGTAGTCCTTTGTTAGTAGTCCTTTGTTAGTAGTCCAAAATAGTCCGAAAAGTACAACAGTCCAATAATCGATATATATATATATATATATATATATATATATATATATATATATATAATCTTAGAATTACCCCACGACGTATTGTATATGTATTGTCTTTGCATCATCCCAGAGATGTATTGTATACGTATTGTCTTAGAATTAACTAAGACGTATTGTGTACGTATTGTCTTAGGATTTATCAAAACGTATTGTATACTTATTGTGTTAGGACGTACCAAGAATATTATTATACATATATACAATCACAGAATTAACCAAGATTATAATATTTTGTTATACTACTAATAACATGTCCAAATATATATAGGATATAGGAAAAGTTAACAAGGATATGGTTAATATAGTTTTTATAATATAAATTCCGTCCATACAACGTTAATTTTAGCAGATTTTGTTTTGCTCGCCAAATATTCATTACAACTCCGTTTAAAGTGAATCAAATTGCTATGGATTCATTAAGAAGTAAATTTTAGGAAACCGATTCGAAAATTTCATCCCAAGTAGTAATTTTTAGAGCTTTACCCTCTTTTTGTGTCGGTGGACAGATTTGGAAAAATCCCGGCATCCACCCAATATATATTTTTTGATAAAATACTTCCACTTTGTCTAAAATCATGAAAAAATACTGGAAGGTCTTATTTACATATATTAACATATTTTCAAAGTCTTAGCCTCGAACTCAAAGTCTAATATAGGTTTTTAATTCCCAACCCAAAACAGCCCGCTTTTTACCGAATGGAGATTAAAGGATATATGTTAAGTTTCAAGGTGTTCTTCATATGTACAAGTTATAAGTTCTTATATTAACTTAATATAACATCATAATACATATAAATAAGTGTTATTAGAGTTAATTTAGAAATATTAGATTAGTTTTTCAAACAAGCTTGGTTTTCACCAAAACAAGTTCTAGTTTTTACAAGTTTTTTAAGTATAATAAGATAACAACTATACAAGGAATTGAACAAGGATTTTGAGAAGTATTTTACCTTGATTATAAAGAGGAAAGTTGCTGAGATTAAAGTATGATATGAGAGCATTCAAGTGTGTGTTTTTAGTTTAAGAAAATGTGGAATAAAAATGAGTTAAAATGGTCCTTATTTATAAGCTTATAATTTTGGCTTTTAGTGAAAATATCTAAGACAAGTTAAATTGTATTAAGTCATGCATGGCATATTAAATTAATTAGGTCATGGATGACATATTACACAAATAATTGCAGATTTCTATTGGTATATACCAATAGTAAATACTTCTAGAAGCTGTGTATAATACGCGTAAAAATACCGTATGATTGCGAGTAGAATTCTTTGAGAAAATTGAACAAAAATACGAGTATAGCTATCATTTATATGTATTGGTATATTATAAAGTGTATTCAATACTTGTAAGGATGTATTTACACTCGTAATACATTATATGTAAATACATTTTAACATAAGTTAATTACGTCGTTTAAATAGTAATATATATATTGTTTGAAAACCCTTTAAATTAGTAGTATGAAAATATATATATAATACTTTGTTAATATACTTAATGAGATATTTAATTATCATATTTTCAAGTTAAATATAAATAAATCCATATATATACACAATAATTAAACAATTAAATCAAGTTATAACGTTCGTGAATCGTCGGAATAAAAGGGTGACCAAAAGCTTGTGTAAAACTCTTTTCGGAGGTTCAAGATTTATTAAAATTCATTTCTTATCAAGTCGGAATTATATAAAGATTAAGTTTAAATTTGGTCGGAAATTTCCGGGTCGTCACAGTACCTACCCGTTAAAGAAATTTTGTCCCGAAATTTGAGCGAGGTCGTCATGGCTAACAATAAGAATATTATTATGATGAATATAAGTTGATTCATAGGGTTTTTGAAATGTCCCATTCATATTGATTATAAACGTTCCATATTAATTGATTTCGTTGCGAGGTTTTGACCTCTATATGAGACGTTTTTCAAAGACTGCATTCGTTTTTAAAACAAACTATAACCTTTATTTTATCAACAAGGTTAAAAAGTCACCACTTAGATTATCCAAAAATGATAATCTAACAAATATCACACTTACACACTACCAATACATATTGGTTTACAAATATTAATATGTTACAATAAAATAAATCTCGAATACAGTTTTAAACAATATTATACAAGCATGCTGATACCAAATCTTGTCCATATAATAGCATGTAACAGCGGAAGCTCTTAATAATCACCTGAGAATAAATATGCTTTAAACGTCAACAAAAAATGTTGATGAGTTATAGGTTTAACCTATATATTTATCAAATCGTAATAATAGACCACAAGATTTCATATTTCAATATACATCCCATACATAGAGATAAAAATCATTCATATGGTGAACACCTGGTAACCGACCTTAACAAGATGCATATAGAATATCCCCTATCATTCCAGGACTCCCTTCGGACATGATGAATTCGAAGTACTAAAGCATCCGGTACTTTGGATGGGGCTCGTTGGGCCCGATAGATCTATCTTTAGGATTCGCGTCAATTAGGGTGTCTGTTCCCTAATTCTTAGATTACCAGACTAAAAAGGGGCATATTCGGTTTAATAATCCAGCCTTAGAATGTAGTTTCATTTACTTGTGTCTATTTTATAAAACATTTATAAAACTGCATGTATTCTCATCCCAAAATATTAGATTTTAAAAGTGGGACTATAACTCACTTTCACATATTTTTTACTTCGTCGGGAAGTAAGACTTGGCCACTGGTCGATTCACGAACCTATAACAAATATGTACATATATATATCAAAGTATGATCAAAATATATTTACAACATTTTTAATACATTTTGCTGTTTTAAGTTTATTCAGTCAGCTGTCCTCGTTAGTGACCTACAACTAGTTGTCCATAGTTAGATGTACAGAAATAAATTGATATATATTATCTTGACCCAATCCATGACCCAGTGTATACACGTCTCAGGCTAGATCACAACTCAAAGTATATATATTTTTGGAATCAACCACAACCCTGCATAGCTAACTCAAACATTACTGCATATAGAGTGTCTATGGTTGTTCCAAATAATATATATACATGGGTCGATATGATATGTCAAAACATTTGCATACGTGTCTATGGTATCCCAAGATTACATAATATATTAGAATACATATATAATACAATATAAGTTAGCTAGGATATGATTTGTATAGAATTGTTACAATATTACCCGTAGCTACAACAATCAAAAAAATATTCAATCTTGTTTTACCCATAACTTCTTTGTTTTAAATCCGTTTTGAGTGAATCAAATTTCTATGGTTTCATATTGAACTTTATTTTATAAATCTAAACAGAAAAGTATAGGTTTATAGTGGGAGATATAAGTTACAAGTCATTTTTGTAAGAGGTAGTCATTTCAGTCGAAAGAACGACGTCTTGATGACCAGTTTGAAAAACATACTTCCACTTTGAGTTTAACAATGATTTTTGGATATAGTTTCATGTTCATAAGAAAAATCATTTTCCTAGAAGAACAACTTTTAAATCAAAGTTTATCATAGTTTTTAATTAACTAACCCAAAACAGCCCGCAGTGTTACTACTACGGCGTATATCCGGTTTTACGGTGTTTTTCGTGTTTTCAGGTTTTAAATCATTAAGTTAGCATATCATATAGATATAGAACATGTGTTTAGTTGATTTTAAAAGTCAAGTTAGAAGGATTAACTTTTGTTTGCGAACAAGTTTAGAATTAACTAAACTATGTTCTAGTGATTTCAAGTTTAAACTTTCGAATAAGGTAGTTTTATATATATGAATCGAATGATGTTATGAACATCATTACTACCTCAGGTTTTGTGGATAAACCTACTGGAAATGAAAAAAAATAGATCTAGCTTCAAAGGATCCTTGGATGGCTTGAAAGTTCTTGAAGCAGAATCATGACACAAAAACAAGTTTAAGTAAGATTTCCACTCGAAATAAGATTGTTATAGTTATAGAAATTGAATCAAAGTTTGAATATGAGTATTACCTTGTATTAGAAAGATATCTTACTGTAAATAAGAAAGATTTCTTGAGGTTGGATGATCACTTTACAAGATTGGAAGTAAGCTAGCAAATTTGGAAGTATTCTTGATTTTATGAAATTAGAACCTATAGAATTTATGAAGAACACTTAGAACTTGAAGATAGAACTTGAGAGAGATCAATTAGATGAAGAAAATTGAAGAATGAAAGTGTTTGTACGTGTTTTTGGTCGTTGGTATATGGATTAGATATAAAGGATGTGTAATTTTGTTTACATGTAAATAAGTCATGAATGATTACTAATATTTTTGTAATTTTATGAGATATTTCATGCTAGTTGCCAAATGATGGCTCCCACATGTGTTAGGTGACTCACATGGGCTGCTAAGAGCTGATCATTGGAGTGTATATATGTGACGATCGCTCCAAATCCATATGGACGAACACGTCATTCATCGATTTCATTGCGAGGTATTTGACCTCTATATGATACGTTTTGTAAACGTTGCATTCTTTTGAAAAGGCACACCATAAATGAATATTTAAATCAAAGGTTTTCGACATCTGATGATTTCTACGTATAGATAATCACCGTAAATAATAGTTTACAATAGTACTTCCGTTGACAATGCAGTCAAAATAAGATACATGGTGATGATTTGGTGAATGCAACGTTTCCATGAAAAATATGCCATGTAAGACTCCATGCACATAGCTTGTCTAACATATAAGCAAACAGCGAAAGACTTCTAGGGAACCTGAGAATAAACATGCTAACAAGTGTCAACACAAAGATTGGTGAGTTCATAGTTTTAATGTTTTGCTTTATCTGTACATAAAGGTGGATCACAAGATTTCAGTTGTTTCATCCAGAAACGTTTATCAAAATATTCTACGAAATTGAGCACCCTGGTAACTAAACTTAACGTATATATAATTTGTACCCTTTGTATAATCATCTTAATAATACACGCAAACCAATGTGTACGCTTCTCAAATAGCATACGTCCGTTAAAAGGCTAGTGCTCTAGCTCGGACGGGGATATCAAGCCCTATGGATCCATATACTACTACTCGCACCCACCAGTTCTTATAACCGGCAGTTACTAGTTACCAAAGCTAAGGGATTTTCGGTTCAAACTCAGTATAGAATTTAGTATGTACTTGTGTCCATTGTTTAAAATAAAGTGCATGTATTCTCAGCCCAAAAATATATATTGCAAAAGCATTTAAAAAGGGAGCAAATGAAACTCACCTTAGCAGCATATAAAGTCATTCACCAAAATGTGACTGAAACTCGGATTACCAAATAACCGTATATCTCAACCTAGAGAACATATGTTGGTCAATAAATGTCTATCAAGCTAGGTCAGGTCATAGTGTATCACAATCCTAATGCTCGAGATCGACATACAAAAGTTTATCAAAAGTCATTTCAAAAAGTCATTCTGACTTAATACTATAGTTGAATGATCAGGGCAATCGAAATATTTTAACATTTCACATAGTTTCCCAATTCGTGTAAAATTAGTCTATAGTTTTTATAAGGCTTTAAAACATGATAAAACAGTCAATTTTGACAATTGTTCAACAAAACGAGACGTGCCATAAATAAGGATTCATTTACTCGGCTGGTAATATTTAAAAATCCATTTTATCAATCTCGTAAACAAGTTGTTTAAATCTTAATTGCAGATTCAAAAGCAATTTCAATTAACGTTGATCATAATTCAGTTGCCCATATCTTTTAATTCATTCATCGAAATTTCGCGATTTCTAAATGAAAAGTTATTGATTTTTCGCCAGCTTTCCAAAAACATGCATATCATATACCTATTATCAGTAATATATATATATATATATTAAATTTGTGATTCATCATAAACGGTTTAACGACAAAATTTAGCATACAAGCATGCATAAACATATATACTCAAGCACTAGACATGGATACACAATTAATATATAAAAGATAAGATATGAATGTTTACGTATCAATATTGAGATTCAATATTGTAGGAAAGTACGTAGACGCAACAGAGATGATAAACACTAGATTTGATTCACAAATATACCCTCGAACATTACCCATAACCTCCTTGGCAATAACCCATAATTTCCTTAGCTCTATCCCGCTCAAAAACCCATTTTGAAGGTGACACGCTCATAACCTCGTCGTAGTATTTTATGTATATATACTACTAATAATAATATTATAATAAGATTATTAATAATAATATTAATCTTAATAATAATAATAATAATAATAATAATAATAATAATAATAATAATAATAATAAATAATAATAATAATAATAATATAATAAATAATAATAGTATGTGGAGACCAGATCGAGCTTTTATAGTATGTGGCCTGCTACAGTACCTTATGTGATCGCATGAGTTTTCAGTGTTTTTGCCATGCGATCGCATGCCCGCCTTATCCGTTTTTGTTTGCTAGTTTGTCGACATCAAATAGTGTTTTACTGTAGCAAATAGTGTTTACTGTAGCAAGTAGTGTTTACTGTAGCAAAAAGTGTTTTACTGTAGCAAAGTCGTTTTTCACTGTAGTACTGTAGCAAAGTACGGTTCCACTGTAGTAAAGTCGTTTTTCACTGTAGCACTGTAGCAAAGTACGGTTTCACTGTAGCAAATAGTGTTTTACTGTAGCAAATAGTGTTTTACTGTATCAAAGTCATTTTTACTGTAGCAAATAGTGTTTTACTGTAGGAAAGTCGTTTTTACTTGTACATATATATATATATACATACATATAATTGTTCATGAATCGTTGAGAGCAGTCAAATGTAATTGAATACATGAAACAGTTCTAAAATTTTGAGATTCAACTTCATAGACTTTGCTTATCGTGTCGAAAATGTTAAAGATTAAGTTTAAATTTGGTCAGAAATTTCCGGGTCATCACAGTACCTCCCCGTTAAAGAAATTTTGTCCCGAAATTTGAGTGAGGTCGTCATGGCTAACAATAAAAAAATGTTTTCATAACGAATATGAGTCGATAAATAGAGTTTTATCACCATTGAATAACACGGATAAAAAAATCTGATTACTCGAAGCGTATGAGAGAAGTTATCATAATAAAGTGAAATGAGGGAATAGAGATTCATCTTAACTTTTGACGTATTAACGATTGATTTCCGGAATTTAAGGAATAGAAAATCTTCATAATCTATATAAGATTTGATTCTTCGGAATTTGCGAAAATTAGGATTTTCTTTGATTAAATGCGTAATTTGCCTCGATTGCTATGTCTGATATTTCGCTATAAATTGACCTATTCCGTTTCATTTATTTTCGCCACTCCTATAATCTTCTTTCTTATTTCATACATCCCAATAGATTGTGAAAATGCTTAATCTAGTTCTGATTCTTGATATTTTCCTGGCTATCGTATCCTTCATTCTTCTTTTTCATCTGCCACCAGAGGAATTTATTTTCTTCTACTATTACCTTGGGGTTATAGTGTTTTTCATTCTCTCGTGTCTTTATATTGCTATACGCATTGATATACACGGTTTGAAATTTCGGGGTTGTTATCGGGCTTTATATTCTCCATTATATTTTGAAGCTTCATGCTTTCGTTATCTCTTCCCGACCTTAAGTCAAGCGGATAATGGTCCAGAATTTGTAGGTATGAAGTTTCAGATGAACATAACTAATGTTCTAAGAAAGAAATGGTAATAGCACAATCTGACTTGTCAAATTACCAGAATACCTCGAAAAAGATCGAATCATTAAGAAAATATTTTCTTGATTTTTTAGAGATTATATAGAATGAAAGAGTTATGTAACATGGTTCATGATGAGGGTATGATCTGTGAACCTTTATCACGTTCCATTAGAAACTCAGCATGACTTACTGTAATATAATCACGTTGATCAGGTGTCATTATATTATACTAACTCATGCTTCAGTTCCCAAACACTACTTCAAAAACATTTGTATTTTAAATTCGAATTTTTCAGAATCTAGAAACTAAAACAGTTTCTTTTATGATATTACACAGATAGCGTGAAGAGATAAATAATCTCGGACAATGATAGTTATGAAGATATCTTCAGAAATATCGAAAATATTTATAATGAAAGATATGATAATATCTTATAATTTCTAATATCAACGGATGGTGAAGAAGATTTGTCTGTGAAGGTTTAGAGTCAGGAGCAAGGTATTCGTTAATATCTTCAGCAGATACTGAATCATTTAGATTCTTTGAAGGCAGGTTTAGTCTTTGTGATTTGTCCACAGCCTCCTTCATGGTTTGCTCAATCCGTTTTCCAGTTCCAAACCTTCTCTTTTTCTGAGTTTTGCCAACACACTATTCTTTATCATCAAACTTTTGGCTGTTAAGATCGTTTACAGTTTTTGCTGCTTCATCAACATTCAAAGTTATCATAACCGAATCGTCGGTTATCAATTCGAGGTGTTTTCAAAAGTTTGAAGGGTTTGCATGAAGATTGTAATTGTCAAGATACATATGATGTTCTAGAATTTTTGAATGATACAAATATTTTTTTTAGGGTTTATGAATAGAAGTGATGTTCTAGCACAGTTTTGAAGTCAAAGTATAGCTTTGAAAGATGTAAGAATCTAAGAGTGATGTTTTCTGTTAAATCTTGGCTTGGATTATGATTTTTCAAAATCAGAATATGTAATCAAATTTGGATGTGGATGGTTGTTTTGATTTCTCGGAAAGAATGTATATCGTTGTGAAAGTAGTGAGTATAGTTGATGATTTGTTGAATCAGAATTGAATAATGTAACATATTACTTGTGAATTTATATATCTTTCGGGTATTACCTACCCGTTAAAAGTTTCACAAGTAATATTTTGTACCAGAGAATTTTATTACAGTCTTTATGAAAATATATGTATGTATATTTTCTTCAGATGTAATACATATTTAAAGAATTAATATCATATTAAGCTCATTTGATTTTTGGCTGGATTAGAAATGAATAATCTCTAAAATATTAAAGATTTCATAATCTTTGCAGAGTATTTCACTAATGTAATCAATACTTCATTATTCATTCTTATTCCTCGGTGAAGGATGTTGATGCTCGTGGAATTTTTGTGAACCTTACAAGGCACATATGATGTTTTCTGGAAAGTTTCGAGTATATCAAAAATGAAAATGTAAAATCAATTATGTAATTGAATAATACACTTGGTTTATTATGAAATGGATTTCATTAGGTTGAAACAGAGATTGTAGTTAACAATGGTTAAGTCGTTAACGAAGGATGTACATCATAGCATATTAGTAATATGAATTAACCGAGTAGTACCTACTAGTTAAGATTCACACGTAATAGCTTAGTACGAAAAGATTTATTTTGATCTCAGAATTCATATAAAATATACATATAATTTCTTTAGAGGGAATGAGTTAATACTTCATAACTCGTTGATACGATATATGCGTTGTTGATTAGTGATGATGTTTGCGGTGATTATGGATCTGGCAGAGCTTGTGGTTGTTGTAGATGCTGCTGATGCTGACGATGCTGATGGTACTGACGGTGCTGCTGCTAACAGATCTAGCTTGTAAATCGTGCACCATTCCGATCAGGGTTTTATTTCATCATTTCTATTCGCTCATTCATCTGGTTTACAAATAGAACTAGTATAAGTAATCTCTTAAACTTTTTGACACTACATATTCTCTGCAGAATATTTCTTCGGTGAAGTTATGAATCAATAATTCATCGTTTGTTGTTGTTGGTATTCCTTGGTATCTATGGGGCGTATGACGTTGATGTTCGAGGTACAGATTGTGATGTTGAGGTGTGGGATACAGATGTTGTTGTTGGTGGTGGTGATGGTACTGTTGGTGTTGTTGATGGTGGTATTGTTGATGCCGGTGATGCTGCTGGTGCTTGTAACCTTTGCACCATATTCTCCAAAGCCACTACCCGAGCGCGAAGCTCGTTGACTTCTTCTACTACACCGGGATGATTGGCGGTTCGGACGAGTGGATGAATAAGATCCAGAATTTGAGATAGTATATTATCGTGATGAGATACTCTGGAAATGAGAGAGAAAATGGTGTCTCGAACAGTTTCGCCGGTAAGTGCTTCAGGTTCTTCGCCAAGAGGGTAATGTGGTGGATGGAAGGGATCGCCTTCTTCTTGTCTCCAATAATTAAGTAGGCTATGAACCCATCCCCAATTCATCCAGAATAGGTGATGGCTGATTGGTTGATCCATTCCGGTTACACTGTCTTCGGAATTCAGGTGAATATCCATATCGGAATAGCTGTCGAAGTTTAAGGAATTTGAACTAGATACGGGATCCATCTTGTATAATTAGAGAGATGATTTTTGATATGAAATAAATTATAGAATTTAGATTGGTACTCTTCAATACATAATTTACATAGGTATATATAATACCAAAATTCCATAAATCACGGAGGAATTTTCGGAAGATGTCAGGAAAAGTTTACAGCAACAGATACGCTAAGATATGAATTTTGTCTATACACTATCTATGCAATCATTGAAATATTATACGCGTTTAGACTTAAGATGATAAACATGTACTTTCCGACAAGAAATGATAAGCAAAACTTTTAACATGCAGACACGGTCGAAGTCCAGACTTACTAATGCATCCTAACCACTATCAGTTAGACACACTCATGCAAGACCTGGTTCGCTAGGACCAACGCTCTGATACCAACTGTGACGATCACTCCAAATCCATATCGACGAACACGTCATTCATCGATTTCATTGCGAGGTATTTGACCTCTATATGATACGTTTTGTAAACATTGCATTCTTTTGAAAAGGCACACCATAAATGAATATTTAAATCAAAGGTTTTCGACATCTGATGATTTCTACGTATAGACAATCACCGTAAATAATAGTTTACAATAGTACTTCCGTTGAAAATGCAGTCAAAATAAGATACATGGTGATGATTTGGTGAATGCAACGTTTTCTTGAAAAATATACCACGTAAGACTCCATGCACATAGCTTGTCTAACATATAAGCAAACAGCGGAAGACTTCTAGGGAACCTGAGAATAAACATGCTAACAAGTGTCAACACAAAGGTTGGTGAGTTCATAGTTTTAATGTTTTGCTTTATCTGTACATAAAGGTGGATCACAAGATTTCAGTTGTTTCATCCAGAAACGTTTATCAAAATATTCTACGAAATTGAGCACCCTGGTAACTAAACTTAACGTATATATAATTTGTACCCTTTGTATAATCATCTTAATAATACACGCAAACCAATGTGTACGCTTCTCAAATAGCATACGTCCGTTAAAAGGCTAGTGCTCTAGCTCGGACGGGGATATCAAGCCCTATGGATCCATATACTACTACTCGCGCCCACCAGTTCTTATAACCGGCAGTTACTAGTTACCAAAGCTAAGGGATTTTTGGTTCAAACTCAGTATAGAATTTAGTATGTACTTGTGTCCATTGTTTAAAATAAAGTGCATGTATTCTCAGCCCAAAAATATATATTGCAAAAGCATTTAAAAAGGGAGCAAATGAAACTCGCCTTAGCAGCATATAAAGTCGTTCACCAAAATGTGAAACTCGGATTACCAAATAACCGTATATCTCAACCTAGAGAACATATGTTGGTCAATAAATGTCTATCAAGCTAGGTCAGGTCATAGTGTATCACAATCCTAATGCTCGAGATCGACATACAAAAGTTTATCAAAAGTCATTTCAAAAAGTCATTCTAACTTAATACTATAGTTGAATAATCATGGCAATCGAAACATTTTAATATTTCACATAGTTTCTTAATTCGTGTAAAATTAGTCTATAGTTTTTATAAGACTTTAAAACATGATAAAACAGTCAATTTTGACAATTGTTCAACAAAACGAGACGTGCCTTAAATAAGGATTCATTTACTCGGCTGGTAATATTTAAAAATCCATTTTATAAATCTCGTAAACAAGTTGTTTAAATCTTAATTGCAGATTCAAAAGCAATTTCAATTAACGTTGATCATAATTCAGTTGCTCATATCTTTTAATTCATTCATCGAAATTTCGCGATTTCTAAATGAAAAGTTATTGATTTTTCGCCAGCTTTCCAAAAACATGCATATCATATACCTTTTATTAGTAATATATATATTAAATTCGTGATTCATCATAAACTGTTTAATGACAAAATTTAGCATACAAGCATGCATAAACATATATACTCGAGCACTAGACATGGATACACAATTAATATATAAAAGATAAGATATGAATGCTTACGTATCAATATTGAGATTCAATATTGTAGCAAAGTACGTAGACGCAACAGAGATGATAAACACTAGATTTGATTCACAAATATACCCTCGAACATTACCCATAACCTCCTTGGCAATAACCCATAATTTCCTTAGCTCTATCCCGCTCAAAAACCCATTTTGAAGGTGACACGCTCATAACCTCGTCGTAGTATTTTATGTATATATACTACTACTAATAATATTATAATAAGATTAATAATAATAATATTAATCTTAATAATAATAATAATAATAATAATAATAATAATAATAATAATAATAATAATAATAATAATAATAATAATAATAATATAAATAATAATAGTATGTGGAGACCAGATCGAGCTTTTATAGTATGTGGCCTGCTACAGTACCTCATGCGATCGCATGAGTTTTCAGTATTTTTGCCATGCGATCGCATGGCTGCCTTATCCGTTTTTGTTTGCTAGTTCGTCGACATCAAATAGTATTTACTGCAGCAATAGTGTTTACTGTAGCAATAGTGTTACTGTAGCAAAGTGTTTTACTGTAGCAAAGTCGTTTTTCACTGTAGAACTGTAGCAAAGTACGGTTCCACTGTAGTAAATTTGTTTTTCACTGTAGCGCTGTAGCAAAGTACGGTTTCACTGTAGCAAATAGTGTTTTACTGTAGCAAATAGTGTTTTACTGTATCAAAGTCATTTTTACTGTATCAAAGTCATTTTTACTGTAACAAATAGTGTTTTACTGTAGGAAAGTCGTTTTTACTTGTATATATATATATATATATATATATATATATATATATATATATATATATATTAACATACATATAATTGTTCATGAATCGTTAAGAGCAGTCAAATGTAATTGAATACATGAAACAGTTCTAAAATTTTGAGATTCAACTTCATAGACTTTGCTTATCGTGTCGGAAACGTTAAAGATTAAGTTTAAATTTGGTCAGAAATTTCTGGGTCATCACAATATATCAATAGTACATACATCTAAAAGCTGTGTATTGTACGAGTACGAATACGGGTGCATACGAGTAGAATTGTTGATTAAACTGAACGAGGATGTAATTGTAAGCATTTTTGTTAAGCAGAAGTATTTAGATAAGTGTCTTGAAGTCTTTCAAAAGTGTATGAATACATATTAAAACACTACATATATATACATTTTAACTGAGTCGTTAAGTCATCGTTAGTCGTTACATGTAAATGTTGATTTGAAACCTTTAGGTTAACGATCTTGTTAAATGTTGTTAACCCAATGTTTATTATATCTAATGAGATGTTAAATTATTATATTATCATGATATTATGATATATTAATATATCTTAATATGATATATATATATATATATATATATATATATATATATACATTTAAATGTCGTTACAACGATAATCGTTACATATATGTCTCGTTTCAAAATCATTAAGTTAGTAGTCTTGTTTTTACATATGTAGTTCATTGTTAATATACTTAATGATATGTTTACTTATCATTATCATGTTTATATATAGTGTAACAATATCTTAAAATGATTCATATGTAATTAGTAAAACATTGTTATAACGATAATCGTTATATATATCGTTTTCAAGTTTATTGATTCAATAGTCTCATTTTTATGTATATAACTCATTGTTAAAATACTTAATGAGATACTTACTTATCATAATATCATGTTAACTATATATATATATATATATATATATATATATATATATATATATATATATATCATCATCATATAGTTTTTACAAGTTTTAACGTTCGTGAATCACCGATCAACTTGGGTGGTCAATTGACTATATGAAATCTATTTCAATTAATCAAGTATTAACGAGTTTGATTGCTTAACATGTTGGAAACACTTAATCATGTAAATAACCAATTCATTTAATATATATAAACATGGAAAAGTTCGGGTCACTACAGTTTTATCATGATTGAGAAATATGGATAAAATAATTCGATTACTCGAAACGTATGAGTGAAGCTATCGTAAAAGAGTGAAATGAGAAAATAGGGATTCGTCTTATCTTTTGACGTCATCACGGTTGATCTCCGGATTAAAGAAAATCTTTGTAATCTATATAAGATTTGATTCTTCGGCGATTAAGGAAATTATGATCCTCTTTGATTTAATGCAATAATCTGTCTCGATTTCTCTGTCGGATATTTTACTATAAATCAACCTCCTACGTTTCCTTATTTCCACATCTCCCATCTTTTATACTCTCTTCCTTTCTTCGTACTTCTAAAACATTCGTCAATATGCTCCATCTAGTTTTAATTCTTGATATATTCTTGGCTATCACATCGGTCATTCTTCTTTTTCATCTTCCACAGGAGGAATCTGTTAATTTCTACTATGCTCTTGGGTTTATAGTGTTCTTAGTTTTCCCGTGTCTTTATATTGCTATACGCATCGATATACACGGTTTGTAATTTATGTGTTGTCTTCGTGCTTATATTTTTCCTTATATTTTGGAGTTTCATGCTTCCGTCTTCTTTTCCTGACTTCAAGTCAAGCGAATAATGGTCTAGAATTCATAGATATGAAATTCGAAATGAACATAGCTAATGCTCTAAGAGAGAAATTGTAATAGCACAATTTGACTTGTGAAATTACCAGAATCCAAAGGAAAAGATAGAACTATCAATAGAATATGTTCTTGATATGTTTAGAGATTAGATTGAATGTAAGAGTCATGTAACATGGCACATGATGACGTTATGGTCTGTGAATCATTACGTTCCATTTAGAAACTCAGCATGACTTACTGTAATATAATCACGTTGATCAAGTGTCATTATATTATACTAACTCATGCTTCAGTTCCCAACATTACTTCAAAAACATTCATACTTTACACTCAGAGGTCTTAGATATTTAGAAACTAAAACAGTTTTCTTTATGATGTGATACAGATAACGCGAAGGAATAAATGATTTCAGATAAGAATGGTTATGAAAATATCTTCAGAAATATGAAGGATATTTATAATGAAAGATACGATGATATCTTAGAATATTTAAGATAAGAGGATGATGAAGAATATTGTCCGCAAGGGTTTTAGAGTAAGGAGCAAGGTATTTGCTAAGGATTTTAGCAGACACCGAATCATTTGAATTCTTTGAAGGTAGATTTCGTCCTTGTGATTTGTCCACAGCCTCCTTCAGGGTTTGCTCAATCCGTTTTCCAGTTCTAAACCTTCTCTTTTTCTGTGCTTTTCTAACACAATATTCTTTATCATCAACTTTTGACTGTTACGGTTTTCTACAGTTTCTGCTGCTTCATTCAGCTTTTTTAAAACTTTATAGTACTGATTCGTAGGCTGAAGTGCTATTCCATATTTCAGAATTATAATTCCAGGAAATAATGTTATATGTATATGCAGAAATGATGTGAGATTCAAGTATAATTATTGATGCTTCCTGGGGTTTGGTATGACAATTATTGTTACAAGATGTAGATGGGTACATGACAAGGTTTTATAGTGATCTTTCAGAGAGATTTAAGTCAAAGAACAATAAAGTTACTGGTAAGCTTACTACTAATATGGTGGAATATAAAAGGTTCTCCAGTAACGATGGCGAAAAGACAACGTATATATCAAGGTTATAATAAGGCTACTCTGGATGAAAAGTCGAAGTTGTCTTTTTGGAGCTATGATAAAATTCGCTATTTTGAAAAGGGATTGTAAAGTTATTTTGGGTAATAATAATGCTAAAGGATCTAACACGAATACGTGTTGAACCTTTGCTTAGGTTCAAGTGTCCTCTGAATGCATATCTATATGCATATATTCTTCGTATGTATCATGTGATTGGTTCATTCTCTCGATTGTTCCTTAGTTGAGATGTTTTCAAGAATTTTGAAGGGTTTAGACGCAGGCTGTCATCGTCAATATCCGTATAATGAATTCGTCGTGAATCTTGAATGATACGAATATCTTTATGAGTTCTGTGAATGAAAGTGAATTTCTAGTATAGTTTGAATTTAAAGTATGATTTTGAAGGATGTAGGAATTTAAGATTGATGGCACTTCTTAAATCTTGACTTGGATTTTGATCTGTCAAAATCAGAATATGTAATTGAATTGGTATGGAAAATGATTGTCATGAATTTTGTGAAATGATGTATATTGCTATGAAAGGAGAGAGTATAATTAACGATTGTCGAAACATCATTGAAAATGTACAGTGTAACATATTAATGTGAACTTAAGTATTTCTCGAGTATTACCTACCCGTTAAAATAAAATTTCACAAGTAATATTTTGTACAAAAGAATTTTTATTACAGTCTTTATGAAAATATATGTATGTATATTTTCTTCAGATGTAATATGGATTTAATGAGTTAATATTATATTAATCTCATTTGGTTTACGGTTGGAACTAGAAATGAATAATCCCTAAAACTTTAGAGATTACATAATCGCCGAGGAATATTTCTTCAACGTAAATGAAATAATGAATTAATACTTCATCACTCATTATTGTTGGTATCCCTCAGTGCCTGCGGTACGTATGATGTTGATACTCGTAATGTGGCTTGCGATGTTGAGGCTTGTGATGTTGTTGGTAATGCTGCTGCTGGTGCTGGTAGTGGTTTGATTTGAGTATAGATGATAAGAATTTGTTTTATTTTGTATTATGAAAGAAGATGTTTAAAGTTTCTTGAATAAAAAGAGAGGTCAAGAGCTTTATAAAGGGAATGAAATGATGTAGGATGCACTTGCTAATGAAGTTTTGCTTTTCATGACAGTAATTTTTTTTTTACTAAATAATTCACCATGCAAGATACAGAGTAAAGGTCGGATAGCCTCAATAATATTAGTAATATTATACTCGTTGCGGCATATCCTGGAAAGGAGAGAGAAAATGGTGTTACGAACGGGTTCGCCGGTAAGTGCCTCATGTTCTTCACCAAGAGGGCAATGTGGTGGATGGAAGGGATCACCTTCTTCTTGTCTCCAATGATTAAGTAGACTATGAACCCATCCCCAATTCATCCAAAATAGATGATGGCTAATTGGTTAATCCATTCCGGTCACACTGCTTTCGGAGCTCGAGTGAAATTCCATATCGGAATTCGAGAGACTTGAACTAGTGGAGAGTTCCATTTCGTACGATTGAATAAAGGATTTTTCGATATGAAATGATTTCCGGCTATCGGATGGTATTCTAATTACATAGAATATCTATATATATAGAGCAAAAGATTTCATAGATTACGGAGGAATTTACGGAATATGTTAGGCAAAGTTTACAGTAACAGATACGCTAAGATATGAATTAGCATATACGCTAAAATATGAACTTTGTCTATACACTATTTATGCAATCAAGGCAGTAAGATGTGTCTAGACTAAGAATGATAAGCATGTAATTTTCTAAGGGTGATAAGCAGATGATTTCCGACTAGAAATGATAAGCAAAACTTTTGACATGCAGTTAAGGTCGAAGTCCAGACTCACTAATGCATCTTAATAACTATCCGTTAGACACACTAATGCAAGACAGGGTTCGCTAAGACCACCGCTTTGATACCAACTGAAACGACCCGTCAATATTACTATAAACGCAGTACGTTCTCATTGGTCCCATAGCGAGGTATTTGACCTCTATATGATACGTTTTAGAAAATATTGCATTCATTTCATAAAAAGCACATCATTATTATACATAATGCATATTTTAAACAAGTGAGTGATTATTTAAGAAATAATCCCCAAAATACATCGGTTTCCAAATACTACACACGTGATGTAACAGTCGAATATAATACATGACAAAGTTTTTATTGAATGCAAAACTTTATTTAAATAAAAGTATGAGACTCCATGCACAGCTTGCTCAGATAATGCAACAGCGAAAGACTTTCTTAAGGACCTGAGAATAAACATGCGTAAACAGTTAACACAAAGGTTGGTGAGACATATAGGTTTAACATCGATATAAATATAGACCACAAGATTTCATAGTTATAAATATATGTGCACTCGCAAGTGTATAAAAGTATTCTATAAGTTGTTGAGCACTTCGGTAACCATACTTAACCATTAATGTGGCATATTCCCTTTATTATGAAATCTCCCTACACTGTACCAAGTGTAGTAAAAACGAAGTACTATGCAACCGTTTACGATACTAGAGCGACTAGCCCGGTTGGGGTTGTCAAACCCGATAGATCTATCAATAGGATTCGCACTTACATGTTCTTACAACATGTAAATATTAGTTACCAAGCTATTAGGGAAGATATGCAATGTGGTACAACTCAACGTAGAATATATTTTAAGTACTTGTGTCCATGGCGTAAAACATAAAATGCATGTATTCTCATCCCAAAATATTTTTAGAGTTTAAAAATGGGACTATATACTCACAGTAGTAAAAGTATATTAATATTAAGTTTTTAACTTATTAAAAATATGACCGGCGTCCTTGGATTCACGAACCTATAACAATAATAACGATTCAGATAATAATACGACATATGAATAAAATAAAGCAAGTTCATAGAATACTTATATAATAATTTTTAACATTTTATGTTAGTAGTCCATTGTTAGTAGTCCTTTGTTAGTAGTTCAAAATAGTCCGAAAAGTCCAACAGTCCAATAATCGGTATATATATATATATATATATATATATATATATATATATATATATATATATATATATATATATATATATATATATATATATATATATATAATCTTAGAATTACCCCACGACGTATTGTATACGTATTGTCTTTGCATCAACCCAGAGATGTATTGTATACGTATTGTCTTAGAATTAACTAAGGCGTATTATGTACGTATTGTCTTAGGATTTATTAAAACGTATTGTATACTTATTGTGTTAGGACGTACCAAGAATATTATTGTACATATATACAATCACAGAATTAACCAAGATTATAATATTTTGTTATACTACTGATAACATGTCCAAATATATATAGGATATAGGAAAATTTAACAAGGATATGGTTAATATAGTTTTTATAATATAAATTTCGTCCATACAACGTTAATTTTAGCAGATTTTGTTTTGCTCGCCAAATATTCATTACAACGCCGTTTAAAGTGAATCAAATTGCTATGGATTCATTAAGAAGTAAATTTTACAAAACCAATTCTAAAAGTTCATCACAAGTAATAATTCTTAGAGCTTTACCCTCTTTTTGTGTCGGTGGACAGATTTGGAAAAATCCCAGCATCCACCCAATATATGATTTTTGATAAAATACTTTCACTTTGTCTAAAATCATGAAAAAATACAGGAAGTCTTATTTACATATATTAACATATTTCCAAATTCTTAGCCTCGAACTAAAAGTCTAAGATAGGTTTTTAATTCCCAACCCAAAACAGCCCGCTTTTTACCGAATGGAGATTAAAGGATATATGTTAAGTTTCAAGGTGTTCTTCATATGTACAAGTTATAAGTTCTTATTTTAACTTAATATAACATCATAATACATATAAATAAGTGTTATTATAGTTAAGTTAGAAAGATTAGATTAGTTTTTCAAACAAGCTTGGTGTCTAAGGCCTGATGGAATTTGTCCCTCTTATTTGTTGAGAGTCAGATGTTTAAGGCCTGATAAAGTTAAATCTAGAAGAGAGTGAACACTCTGTGTCTCTTGGATTTAACATGACATCTATGACGAAAGGAAATAATGAAAGATTCACCTATTCATATTCGAGATGGGAACTCAAAAGGGATGATGTTATTGAATGGCACTAAGTCATAACATATTGGGGGTGATGGACGGTCGTTAGGTGGTATCCATCACTTGCAATAATTTCTTATGTTTCTCGTGCAAGTGGGAGATTGAAGGTATTTCGTATGCCCGAGAGACATATTAAATTAATGTGGCTAATATGTTTTGATCCAAGTCGGGTCATACCCAATAACAAGCTTACCGACACCTTAATCGTATTTTGATCTTAACGATTGGATCATTGATTAAATTACGCAACACTTGCGATTTAAGAAAAATGGTTTTCTTAAGTAATATTACTTGATGTGTATATAAATTATGGTATAATTTATATAATAAGAATTTAATTATTTATAGGTTAAATAATTAATAAAGTTATGTTACATTTTATAAAATTGGTTCTATAAAATAAAGTAAACATAACTTATAATATGGAATTCATAAAAATGAGTTTTATAAATATGTATACATAATTTTAGAGAATGCAAGTTTATAAAGTGTGTTTTATAAAATCTAATTTTATAAAAACAACTTTATAAAATGTGCAAGTATATAAAATGTGCCTAGTTTATAAAATCATTTTATAATAATGTGAGTGGCTTTGGAAGTGAAGTGAGCATGCTTAGATCCCTTTTCTTGGTCAATTACAAGGGCCATTCTTCTATAACATGCAAGGCTTGACTCATTCCAAGGGTACTCTTTCACATACACATCAAAAGATCAAAAAAAAAACTGCACAAAACCTTTGTTGCTGCTGCTGAATGCCGTAGCTATTTTGGGGTCAAAGGGGGTTCAAGTTTTGATCTTTGCAAGCCAAATTCAAGTGTTAATAAATCCTAACTAAGGTACAAGGTGTTGGTGAAAAGCTTGGGGTATAACAACTTGAGATTTCATACTTTTGGAGCTCCATTCATCATCATCATCATCTTCATCACTTATCAACAAGCTTGGAGTAGGTATAATCCCTTTTCTTGCTTGTAGTTTGTAAGTATATTTCATAACTTGATCCTAATTGGAATTTAACTTTAATTGGTTAAAGATTAACAAGTTCTAAATCGGGTTTTACATGCTTCCGCTAAGTTTGATTCTTATTATGTTTTAAAGCATTTTGAAACTTGTTAAATCCCAACAATATATACATAAAAGCTAAAATAGTGGAAGTAATCAATTAAAAGAAATGACCTGTTAAATTAATCACGGATGTTAATAATGTTTCTCTATCGGCACTATAACACAGGGTAGTGTATCGTACTCTGTGGTTAATCAGTGGCAAATAAAAGTCTGCAGAAAAATCTCATATTTTTAAATTAACTATATTTATTTATTTTGGTCATTATGGTATAAAATTCGAAAATTAATTTATTAAATAAAAAAATTACATCAACTGTCCCTCTTATTTATGGGTGAAATATAAAAAGTGTTGAAATTTATTAATTAGCTTCTAAATATATTTTTAATAAACCTAAAATTTATATAGCTCATTTTCGGATCACCGTTTATTTTAAAATTACATAATTTTGAATTTAACTTGCTTAATATCAATCGAAACATCAAACGAGTATTACAATCATTTAATATTTATTTTTAATATATTTTATTTATATATAGAGATATATTTTAAATAATAATTATTATAATATACTATTTTTATTTTATTAATTTTTAATAACAACAACATATAATACTTCAAATTATATTTCAAACTAATATATATATATATATATATATATATATACACACACACATATCTATCTACAATTAAAGGTTTGTGAATCGTCGGGAATAGTACAAAGTTAAATGAATGTATGTAATTAGTTCAAAATTTTTGAGACTAAACCTAATAGACTTTGCTTATCGTATTGAAATCATACAATGATTAAGTTTAAATTTGATCGAAAATATCTGGGTCGTCACAGTACCTACCCGTTAAAGAAATTTCGTCCCGAAATTTGATCGAGGTTGTCATAGCTAACAATAAAAATGTTTTCATGACGTTTATGAGTTGATAACTAGATTTTTATTACCATTAAGTAATAAGGAAATAAATAATTCGGTTACTAGAAGCGTACGAGTGAAGTTATCACTAAATAGTGTAATGAAGGAATAAAGATTCGTCTTAGCTTTTGACATTGTCTCGGTTGAATTCCGAAATTCAAGGGATTAAAGAAAATCTTCGAAATTTAAAAGATTTGATTCTTCGGTAAATAAGGAAATTAAGATCTCTATAGTTAAATATGGTGATCTGCCTCGATTCCTCTATCTGATATTTTCTATTATAAATTAAACTCTTTCGTTCCATTATTCTCACCATTCCTATACTTTCTTTCTTAGTTCATACATCCAAAGATTGTGAAAATGCTTAATCCAGTTCTAATCCTTGATATTTTTCTAATTATCATTTCTGTCATCCTTCTTTTCAATCTTCCACCCGAAAAATCTGTTTACTTCTACTATTACCTTGGGTGATACTATTCTTAATTATACCGTGTCTTTGTATTGCTATTTGTATTAATATCCACGGTTTGTAACCTCCGTGTTATTATTGGAATTTATATTTTCTCTTATATTTTGCAGCTCTTTGCCTTATTATTCTCTTCTCGACCTCAAATAAAGTGAGTAATGGTCTAGAATTCGTGAGTATGGAGTTTCGAATGAACATGACTAATGTTCTAAGAGATAGGTTGTAATAGCACGATCTTGATTAGTTAAATTACCAGAAATTACGCAAAAGATAGAACTATAAAGAAATTATGTTCTCGATATGTTTGGAGATTAGGTAGAATGTAAGAGTCGTGTAACATGGCACATGATGACGTTATAATCTGTGAATCATCACGTTTCATTAGAAACTCAGCATGACTTACTGTAATATAATCACGTTGATCAAGTGTCATTATATTATACTAACCCATGCTTCAGTTCCCAACACTACTTCAATAATATTCTTATTTTAAGTTTAAATTCTTCAGAATTTAGAAACTAAAATAGTTTCCTTTCTGATGTAACAAAAGTATCGCGAAGAGGTAAATGATTTCAGATAAGAATAGTTATGAAAATATCTTCAGAAATATCGAGGATATTTATAATGAAAGATATAATAATAACTTAGAATTTTAGAATCAAATTGTGATGAAGAAATTCATTCACAATGATTTAGAACAATTAAAGAGTAAGGCATTCGTTAAAGATTTCATTGGAAATAGAATCATCTGAATTCTTTATGTACAAGTTTAGGTCCTTGTGATTTGTCCATAGTCTCCTTCATGGTTTACTAAATTCATTTTTCAGTATGCGATTCTTTATCATCAAACTTTTGACTGTTAAAGCCGTGTTCAGTTTTCACTGCTTCATCAGTTTTTTTCCAAAACTCAAAGAATTGATTCGTAGGCTAGAGTGCTTTTTAGAAATTCAGAATGGAAGATCATAATTCTAAGAGATAAATGTTATATGTATATAAAGCTATTGATATATAAACGTTGCAAGATTCAAAGTACTGATTGCTGATTCTCAGTAATTGGTATGGCAATTCTCGTTACCTGACACGGATGAGTATATGATGGAGTTTTGATACAAATAATGATTTTTCGGAAAGTCAAGATCAATAAAGTTGTTGGTAAGATTACTAATAATGCGGTGAAATATAAACAGTTCCCCGGTAACGAAGACGAAAAGACAACGTATATATCAAGGTTATAATAAGACTTATTTGAATGAAAGGTCGATGTTGATTTGATGGAGCTGTGACAAAACTGGCTATCTCAAACAGGAGTTTCAAAGTTATTTTCAGTAATAATAACGCTAAAGGAATTAGCACAGCTACGTGTTAAACGTTTTCTCAGTTTTCGAGGGTTTTTCAGGTGCATAACTATATGCATCAACCTTTTCTTCCGTAGATGAAGTGCGGTTGGTTCATCCTCTCGATTGAGGTGTTTTCAAGCATCATGAAAGGTTTGAACGCAGATTGTAATCGTCAAGATACAAATGAGGTTTAAGATGAAATCAAGTGGCAAACTTGAAGAATTGTTTAGTTTCATATGTTATAATCAATATTTTTAATTCATTTTAATTGTCCAATGTTGGTAGTCCACAGTTACTAATTCAATAATTCATATATAGTTTATAATATTCGAATTAATTAATACGTATTGTGACCCGTGTACATGTCTCAGACTCGATCACAACTCAAATTATATATATTATTGTAGAATCAACCTCAACCTGTATAGCTAACTTAAGCATTACTGCATATAGAGTGTCTATGGTTATTCCAAATAATATATATAAATGCGTCGATATGATATGTCAAAACCTTGTATACGTGTCCCGATATTTAAAGTGCGTAAAATAAATAACATAAATTAAATGACGATAAATAAAATTGCGAGAATATAAACTGCGATAATTAAATTGAGATAAATAAAATGTAATCAGTTAGCTAGGAACAGTTAGCGTGGATTCTTAACAAAATTTCTCATAGTTAATTTGTCTGTTTCTAACAAATTTTATTTTGTCATATGTTTTCTTCATTATGCCACTTGTTGGATTCTGATAGATCAAAATCCAAATATGAAATTGAATGAAAATGGTTATTCTGCGGTGAACGGATACGTATATCGGTGGTTGTAAGTAGAATAGTAAATGACTGTTGAATCAGCTTCGACGAATGTACAGTGTAACTTATTAAGGTGAAATCTAAATATTCCTCGAGTATTACCTACCCGTTAAAATATTTTCACCATTAACAGTTTGTACAAAAGAATTTTTAATTACAATCTTTATGAAAACATATATACATATATATTTTCTTCAGATGTAATCATGGATTTAATGAGTTAATATGATATTAATCTCATTTGCTTTACGGTTAGAACTAGAGTACATAATCTCTAAAACATTAGAGGTTACATAACCATCATGTCGAACGAAGATAAATGATGTAGAACGTCATTGTAACATCCCATTTCTCCCGTACGTTTCGAAAGGTAAATACTTAATCATTTGTACGTTTGTAACTCGTTGTTTATTCGTAATTGTGTATATATATATATATATATATATATATATATATATATGTACTTGTTAATGTGTGCGTATATAAGTTTGTAAATGAGTTTCGGTTAGTGTTAAGTCTGGTGAGACTTAGATATGAGTTTTAGACGTGTATTGGAAGCTTGAACGAATTGAATGTTGTGTAAAATGATTTTTGTGTTTAAGGTTGTCGAACTGGCCAGATAGTGCCTTAGGCCGCGCCGCGACAAACGGGTCCGCGCCACGGCAAAGCAAGCAAACCAGGAACAGAAGTTGAGTTAAGAAGGGTTAATTTTTATGTTGTATGTCGCGCCACGACAAACTGGCCGCGCCGCGGCAATTCTGCTGGACAGGTGCCGAACTTAGATCTTTTTAAGAGATTTTGAAGGGCAATTTAGTAATTTGACGTATGGATCAGATTGGAGCATTAAATCTGCGCCACTAGTTCATTTAATTCATTTCCTTTTTCAATTTCTTTCTTTTTCTCTCCAAAAAACTCAACACCCATTTAGATTAAAAGTGAGATTTGAGAGTGAAGGATTGAGGGTTGATCTTTGGAGCAAGAATTAAAGTTGTTCCTTGTGTCTCTAGCTACGCGTTGATAGCCTCGGTAAGTTCCAACTCTAAGTTTTGAGTTTTAATTGGTTAATGGCTAGGGTTTTGGTTACTAGAGACTTGTTTGACCCATTGGAGGATAAAATGGGTGAATTTGGGTTATGTTATTGTAATGAAACCCTAATATCCACAAGCTAGGGTTTGGTCTAATGAAAATAGGATTTGTAAGTGTTAATGGTGTTATTAAGCATTAAACACTTGTTAAAATGTTGTTGAAATGGTAAATGGGTCATGTTTGACAAGTTTGGTAGTGTAAGAGTTAAAATGGGTTAAAAGGAGTAATGTTGACCTAGTTTGGGTGAATTGGGTATGAATTACCCTAAGTTGGTGCTAGTTGAAGTTACTAGACTTTAATTCACTAGCTTTAGTGATTAAAGTCGAGTCTTGGCCATTAAAGTGGCGGTTGTGGTGTGTTTGAGTCATTTAATGCGAGTTGGGTCATTAAATGCTCAAGTAGGTGTAATGTGGTTAATTCCACTAGTTGTGTATTGAAATTGTACTTAATGTATTAGGTACTTTGCTTTGAAGCTCGGAAGTGCCTAATCATCACCGAAGTGTTAAGGTGAGTGGAATAATTATATGCGTGCATATATGATGTATTTATTTGTGTAGTGGAGTTGTGAAGTGTCGACGTGTTAAGACACCACTCCTCACGTGGCGAGTGAAGTGTCGATGTGTTAAGACACCACTCGGGAGTGAAGTATCGATGTGTAAAGATGCCACTTCGAGAGATGTAACGAGTGAAGTGTCGATGTGCTAAGACACCACTCGGGGTGAAGTGTCGAAGTGTTAAGGCACCACCCGGGGTGAAGTATCGACGTGTTAAGATGCCACCCGTGAGGTTAGTGTACGAAGTGTTAAGTGCACTAATGGTTGTTATGAACTTCGACGGTCTTTAAACACCGTTCCCTCGTTCGTTTGGTTGACCATGGTTGTGTGTGTGGATTGTAGCATATTATATTATTTAAACTATATGCTATTGTTATGCTAGCTCGTATGGTGGAAGGTTTAGTGTTGTACTTGTGATGGTATGATTACTTATAATGCTAGCATGTATGCGGTAAATGCGTAAGTGATTGCAAGTAAGTAGGTTGTATATGTAAACGTATAATTGTTGCACTCACTAAGCATCAGCTTACCCCTCTCGTTGTTTATCTTTTTAGATGCAGGTGTGGACAAGGGCAAGGGGGTTGTTGGGCACTAGGTGTCCCTTGATGATGTTATGTTGGAGCTTTTGGAAGTTGGCCTAGCATTTTGGGTAGTTTAGTCCCAAACCATGCTCGATGTGTTGTTTGGTTTAAAACTATCATTTTTGTATTGGTCAAACTTGTATCACATTCGTTAATGGCCTTTGTGCCTTTTGTAAACACTAAACTTGTTGTATGTTTTAATGAAACGTGTGGAATGGTTTACATATTTAATTGGCGCGTAAATGTGTATTATTTTAAAAAAAATTTATTATCATATAGAATACGGGTTGGGTTGTTTCAGTCATGTAGAACGATGATTATTCTCGAGGTACAGAATGAGATGTTGAGGCATGTGGTGTTGAAACTTGGTTTGTTGGTGGTACTGGTGTTGATGTTGCTGGTACTGTTGGTGCTGATGATGTTGCTGAAGCTGGTACGTTTTGCACCATATTTTCCAAATTGATTACTCGAGCGCGAAGTTCGTTGACTTCTTGTATTACTCCGGGATGATTATCGGTCGGAACGAGCAAATGAATAAGGTTTAGAATTTTAGATAGAATATAATCGTGGCGAGATACTCTGGAAATGAGAGAGAAAATGGTGTTTCGAATGGGTTCGCCGGTAAGTGTTTTGGGTTTTTCGTCAAGAGTGCAGGTTGGTGGTTGGAAGGGATCGCCTTCTTCTCGTCTCCATCGGTTAAGTCGACTACGAACCCATCCTCAATTCATCCAGCATTGAAGATGACTAGTTGGTTGATCCATTTCATTTACACTGCTTTCAGAACTTAGGTGAATATCCATGTCGAAATAGCTGCCGGAATAATTATCGAAATAGCTATCGAAATCTGAGGGACTCGAACTGGTTGAGGGATTCATCTTGTACGATCAGATGAAGGATTTTCGATAAAAAATAGATTATAGGATGTAGATTAGTACCCTAAAATACATAATTTACATATGTATATATAATACTAAAATCCCATAAGTTATGGCGGAATCTACGGAAGCTATCAGGCAAGGTCTACAGTAATAGATACGCTAAAATATGGATTAGCAGATACGCTAAGATATGAATTTGTCTATACACTATTCATGCAATCAATGCAGTAAGATATGTCTAGACTAAGAATGATAAGCAGGTAATATCCTAAAGATGATAAGCAGATGATTTTTGACTAGAAATGATAAGCAAAACTTTTGACATGCAGACACGGTCGAAGTCCAGACCCACTAATGTATCTAAACAACTATAAGTTAGACATACTAGTGCAAGACCTGGTTCACTAAGACCACCGCTCTGATACCAACTAAAATGCCCCGTTCATAATGATTATAAACGATTCATAATAGTTGATTACATCGCGAGGTACTTGACCTCTATTTGATACATTTTACAAACATTGCATTCGTTTTTAAAAGACAAACTTTCAATACATCGAAAGTTGACAGATATGTATATCCTTTCATAATATATCCAAACTATGAATGACTTAATATTAATCTTGATGAACTCAATGACTCGAATGCAACGTCTTTTGAAATATGTCATGAATGACTCCAAGTAATATCTCTAAAATGAGCAAATGCACAGCGGAAGATTTTCTTTCATACCTGAGAATAAACATGCTTTCAAGTGTCAACCAAAAGGTTGGTGAGTTCATTAGTTTATCATAATCATTTATTTCCATAATTTTAATAGACCACAAGATTTCCTTTATTCAATAATCATACACTAGCAAGTGTTTAAAAATCATTCATATGGATTGAGCACTTGGTAACCGACATTAACAAAATGCATATAGAATATCCCCAAAACAGAAATCCATCTGTATTAATAACTCGAAGTACTAAAGCATACCATTTTCCAGTATGGGGGGAGTTAGTGCCCGTAGATATACCTTTAGGACTCGCGTCAATTAGGGTGTCTGTTCCCTAATTCTTAGGCTACCAAGCTAAAAGGGGTGATATTCGATTCGATAATCCAACCATAGAATGTAATTTCGATTACTTGTGTCTATTTCGTAAAACATTTATAAAAGCAGCGCATGTATTCTCAGTCCCAAAAATATATATTGCAAAAGCATTTAAAAAGGGAGCAAATGAAACTCACAATCCAATATTTTGTAGTAAAAATATTCATACGACGAAACTGAACAATGCAGGGTTGGCCTCGGATTCACGAACCTATATCATTTATATATATATATATATATATATATATATATATATATATATATATATATATATATATATATATTAACACATATAATGGTAATCGAACAAATTTTTATATTATTAGTGATATACTTGTTATTTTAATAAATTATGTGTTTCATTAATAACTTAATTAAATGTACTGATTTTATATACTTTAAACAAATAAAAATGTTACTATAGTTTAGTTAAGTATATTTCTATATGACTACTTTTTATTGTAGTAATGATAATAATATTAGTAGTAATATTGATAATAATGATAATATGTTTTTTTATAAAATAATAATGATACTAATAATATTAAAAATGATAATAATAATATTAATGTTAAAAAATAATAATAATAATAATAATAATAATAATAATAATAATAATAATAATAATAATAATAATAATAATAATAATAATAATAATAATAATAATAATAATAATAATAATAATATTAATATTAAGAATAATAAGAATTATACCCTTTCATCGTCATTATCATTTTATGTATTCGCGTATCATTATTCTAACATCATTAACGTCGAGTAGTCATAATCATTCGGAAATCACCTTCGACCTCCATCATCCTATCATAAATTCATGATCATCCTACTTCTTTCTTACTTGAATCATTATCACGTTATCACCAATATCACGGTCCAATATCAATTTAATCAAACCTAACAATGATTTTAAAGCCTACTAAACCTTGTAGCCCAAATAAATACCATAATCAACATTTGGCCCAAGTATAATAAGCAAATCTACGGCCCAAGTTATAAGTCCATTTAAAATATGGTTGGCCCAATAGCCAAAACGATTTACAAGTCATCGATGAGTTAAGACCCAGTAATTAAAATCCTTCGAGCCTTCTAGTTCTCCACAATATTAACCACAACAATTCTTAAATCCTAAACGTATCAGTAAACAAAAATTGTGGCCATAATCATCTACGTAAATTATTATTGACTCATCCTCATCAAATCATTCTCGGTCACAAAACATCCATCATTATTTTATCATCATAATCTCGTCGTCCTCCATGATAATCACCGTAAGCTTCATCCTCGTTTTCATTTTATTATCATCTAAATTGTATAGTATCAATATTATCACTAATTCCTAATTATCAATATCATTATTACTTATTATCTAATCATCATCATCGCCATGTTTTCGTGACCCATCATCATAACGTCTTCACCGTAATACGATCACCAACACCATCATTCATTCACTTATAACAGAAACAAAATGGCTCGTGTAGTAGTGATCATGAGGGTGTGTAGTTTAGTTTATAAACAGAAAAATAAAAGTAAAATGGAGCAGCAGTAGCATCTTGATTCGAACGATAATGGCAACAGCAGTAAATGGGTCTGATCAAAGCTTTGTGTCTGATTTGTTTCGGGTATGATTAACACGGCTTCAAGTTTCTGTTCCACATGGATAGATAAATAAATAAATAAAAACGCGTATGTGGATTGTTTGTCAAATTGAAAAAAAAAGAAAAGAACATGTACTCCATAATTTGTATTATTTAGTGAGAGTGGGGTTGTTGGCTTAGAGGATGTTGGCCATCACAAAAGAGAACAAAAATGCAAGCTATCATCATTCCTCAACCTTCACTTTAATTGTAATAATTCAAACCGTCCACTTCAATGATAAACTGGAGCCCACGGATGAAAGGAAAAGAAAAGTTTCCCATCTTTTGGTGTTGAGTCCGATTATAACAGGAATCGTACATCAGAAATTTAATAACAGCAAAAGGAATAATAATAGTTTAGTTCAAACGATGGTGTTGGTGGTTTGCTCAAGGTGAAAGGTGGTGGTTTGTGGTTTTGCTTGATAATGGTAGCCGGACATGGTGGTGATGTGTGTGTGTGTGTGTGTGTTGATAGACATATACCGAAACAGAAAGTATAAATAGGAACGATACAACGAGCTTGTGTGATGGTTTACATGGTGATTTAGATAGAAAACTTAAACATATAAATAAGGAGTAGTAGTTGCAGGTTCAAAAGTGATTTTGGTGGTGATCACGATGGGTTTAATTTTTTTTTTTTTTTTTTTTTGGTGAAGGTGGTGGCGTGGTAGAGGATGGTGACCGTGGTGTTCTACTGTGGTCCGGTTATTGATGACGATGAGAATAGGAAGTGTATGGTGGTTGGTGGTTTTGATAGAAAACAAACGTGGCAGTGGCTCAAGTAGGTGAAGGTGATAATTGGGTGAATTTGTGTATGTAAGTGTTTATGCATATGATGGGTATATATTAAAGTTTGAATTCTCATAAAGTTAAAAATATTGAATACAATTGATACGTCAATTAGTAATAGTAAAGCATGGTAAACTCTACCTAATTCATCAATTAGGAATAGTAGTAGTTTATTTGATTGTGAGGTTGACAGAAAGTTAGATAATGTTTTCAATTTCTAATATCATGTGTATGTAATCCATATATATTATATCTATTCTATCTATATTTAAATATTTATATATACATAAAAGCTAAAATAGTGGAAGTAATCAATTAAAAGAAATGACATGTTAAATTAATCACGGATGTTAATACTATTTCTCTATCGACACTATAACACAGGGTAGTGTATCGTACTCTGTAGTTAATTAGTGGCAAATAAAAGTCTGCAGAAAAATCTCATATTTTTAAATTAACTATATTTATTTATTTTGGTCATTATGGCATAAAATTCGATAATTAATTTATTAAATAAAAAAAATTACATCAACTGTCCCTCTTATTTATGGGTGAAATATAAAAAGTGTTGAAATTTATTAATTAGCTTCTAAATATATTTTTAATAAACCTAAAATTTATATAGCTCATTTTCGGATCACCATTTATTTTAAAATTACATAATTTTGAATTTAACTTGCTTAATATCAATCAAAACATCAAATGAGTATTACAATCATTTAATATTTATTTTTAATATACTTTAATTATATATAGAGATATATTTTAAATAATAATTATGATAATATTCTATTTTTATTTTATTAATTTTTAATAACAACAACATATAATACTTCAAATTATATTTCAAATTAATATATATACATATATATATATATATATATATACACACACACACACACACATATATCTATCTACAATTAAAGGTTCGTAAATTGTCAGGAATAGTACATAATTAAATGAATGTATGTAATTAGTTCAAAAATTTTGAGACTAAACTAATAGACTTTACTTATCGTGTCGAAATCATACGATGATTAAGTTTAAATTTGATCGGAAATTTTCGGGTCGTCACAATATCCACCATCCAACTATAATTAACTTAATAATAATCTTGGTGGACTCAATGACTTGAATGCAACGTCTTTCGAAATATGCCATGAATGGCTCCAAGTAATATCTTTAAAATGAGCAAATGCACAGCGGAAGATTTCTTTAACACCTGAGAATAAACATGCTTTAAAGTGTCAACTAAAAGGTTGGTGAGTTCATTAGTTTATCGTAATCAATCATTTCCATAATTTTAATAGACCAAAAGATTTCAATTTTTCCGTAAATATACATCTCATATCAGGCATTTCGCAAACTGCATAGAGATAAAAATCATTCATATGGTGAACACCTAGTAACCGACCTTAACAATATGCATATAGAATATCCCCATCATTCCGGGACACCCATCGGACATGATAAACTCGAAGTACTAAAGCATTCCAAATTCCAGAATGGGGGTTGTTAGTTCCCGTAGATCTAACTTTAGGATTCGCGTCAATTAGGGGCCAGTTCCCTAATTCTTAGGCAACCAAGCTAAAAGGGGCATATTCGATTTCGATCAATCAACCATAGAATGTCGTTTCAATTACTTGTGTCTATTTCGTCAAAGATTTATAAAAGCGCATGTATTCTCAGTCCCAAAAATAAATATTTCAAAAGCATTTAAAAAGGGAGTAATGAAACTCACCTATTGTATTTCGTAGTAAAAATACATATAGCATCATTGAACAAGTGTAAGGTTGGCCTCGGATTCACGAACCTATATTAATTATATATATTTATATGTTGGTCAATATTTGTCTAACAATTTAGGTTATGTCATAGTGTACCATAATTCTAATGCTCGAGACTAATATGCAGAAGTCAACAAAAGTCAATTTGACTCAAAATGATTTCCAAAATTTATACATGATTATCATATAGTTTAAATATGGTCGTTTTATATTTTTAAATATTTTTAATAGATTTATTGGAGTAAATAATATAATTCATTTATTAATAAATAAAATTTTATATTAAATTATATAATAAAATATACTTTTATATATCTTAAATAATGAAATTTGTATAGTTCATTTAATATCATAAAAATAATATGATAGGTATTATTAATGTAATTATATTACACGTAGTAAAATATCTTTGTATCACATATTTATTTGATAAAATAACATTGATAATAATAATAAGTAAAATTTGTATTATTTTGTAATAATAATTATTTTTCTATTAATAAAAATATCAATATTTATATTTACTAAAAATGTCATTATGATAAAATGATAATTCTAATTATGATAACTTTAATATTTACGATACTTTTTTAATATTAACATTAAAATAATAATTCTATTTAAAATGATAATAATAATGATATTTTATAATAACAATGACATTTCTATTAAAATAAAAATTTTTGTTAAAATGATAGTTTTAATACTAACGATACTTTAAATAATAATAGTAATGATAAAAATAATAAGAACGATAATTTTATCTAAATCAATATCTTACAATATTTTAATTTCATCATGATACTCATACTCATTATTTCCTAATCGATTCATTTAATAGCTTTTAAATCGTCTTTTATATCGCGTTCATGTTACTGATAATAATAGTAATCATAATAATTAGATATTACTAATATTAGTTTTAATTATAATAATACTAATAATAATAAATATTATGATATTATTAATGATAATACTAATAACTATTTTAATGATAATAATAATACTAATTATAACTTTAACGATAATAACGATAGTAATAATAATAAAAATAACAATTTTTAATGATAATAATAATAACAATAATAATAATTAGATAAAAACTATAGCGACGATAATAACGACGATAATAATAATCATTTTTAATAATAATACAAAAAATTAAATAACTATAACTTCTAATCCGTTCATCGAAACCATTCGATATCTAAATGAAAAGTTCTTAATTTTTTGCTAGCTTTTCAACGACATGCTTATCTTATACCCTATCTCAACCGCATATGTAACTAATTCAGGATTCAACATATCCTATCTAATGACAATATAAAAAATACAAACATGCATAATCCTATATACTCGAGCACTAATCAGGGATACACTATTAATATATAAAAGTTAGATTATGAGTACTCACGTATCAATATTGAGATTCAATATTGCAGGAAAGTACGTAGACGCAACGAAGATGATAAACACTTGGTTGATCTTACGAGCATACCCATGAACCATACCCATCACCTCCATAGCTATAACCCATAATTTCCTTAGCCCTATCCTACTCGCAAAACCATTTTGAAATCGCTCCTACGTACCCTCGTCGTAGTATTTTATGTATAAATACTAATAATAACACTAGTAATAATAATAATATTATTATTAATCTTGATAATAATAATAATAATAATAATAATTATAATAATAATAACAATAATAATTATAATATAAATATAAATAATAATAAGAACAGAGGGAGTAATATATCGATGTATATGTGTGTGTGTAAACTGAAGCGAATTCGTTTGATTTAAAGACTTGGCCACCCATCTTCTGCCATGTGATCGCATGACTTGTGTGAGGGGCTTCCATGCGATCGCATGGCCCTTACATACAGCTCATATGCACTTAATCTCTTGCCGACACTCGGTTTAATATATATTATATTAATTTATATAATTACTTATATATTATATTATATTTACGTTCATGGTAAAAATGTAATTTTTGTTCAAATGACTCGTACGTTGTCACTCGACTCATGTACCACTTTCGGTTTTTCGAACGCATTTTCGTACATTTAGAAAACTAGCCTTTTACGTTTCGCGACGTGTACTCTTATTAATAATTTGACTTACTCATCAATAAATTATCTCATAAAAAAATGTAACTTATAAAATTGAGCGTTGTGGTCATTTACTTCTATAAATCCGTGGCTAGTTGTTTATCAAAATATATTATTTTAAATCAAGATGTTTTATGACTAAGTTAAAATATATATATTTTTATATTTTCATTTCGAAATATAAATTTGGGACAATATATAATATATAGTTTTTCAAAACTAATAATATTCAAATTTATATATCTTGAAATCGTTTATGTAATAAGAAATATTATTTCGTAACATTTGTATTTTTAAAGTTTAAAATTTATATACTTTATTTATAAAAAAATGTTTACAAAGACATTTTAATATTCCAATTACTTTATATTCCAAATCATTTTATCACAAAGGTTATAATAGTAGAAGTTGTTATGTCATAAGACGTTCTTAAAAAGTCTATTATATCGAAATGACATTTTCGTTTATGAACGTAAAATCATATATGAATCATATCAGGTTTCAAGGTTTTAACTTCTAGTTTAATCATGACTCGTAGGATTAAGTCTAAAGGAAAAATCAAACGTAAGGAATCATCTTAATGTAAAATGTCGATCTATTTAACTTGTCAATATCTATTTTCTAATTTACCTATATTCCCTAATTTCACTTTCACAATACCTATTATGTAGGTTAATTAATTTATCTTATCAAAAGTCACGAGGCAATTATTGTAAGGCATGTATTGGAATTTAATAGAAATTTCCACCAATCTGACTTGCTCTCGCTACTTGACACTTTGTCCTTACTCGGAAATCACTTTACCATTTATTCTGAATATCGTTATAAAGGAAACGTTTTCTAAATCAAAGTGGACCTCTCAATAGGGACTCGTAATCATCATTCAATGTATCTGATAATTCAATCATTTAATATTATCTTCTAACTCCACTGATAAATATATTCTGAAACAAATACATTTATGTAAAGTATTATATGTCTAATACTTTGTTAATGTTTTCAAGTTATAATAGATAAACATCTACATATATAATCATATCCGTTCATATAATGGTTCGTGAATCGTTAGAATTTGGTCGAGGTTAAATGAATGTATGAACACAGTTTAAAATTCTTGAGATTTAAGTTAACAAACCTTGCTTATCGTGTCAGGATAATATAAAGATAAAAGTTTAAATTTGGTCGGAAATTTTCGGGTCGTCACAGTACCTACCCGTTAAAGAAATTTCGTCCCCGAAATTTGATAGAGGTCGTCATGGTTAAAAATGAGAATGTTATTATGATGATTATAGAGTTTTATCATGTTCAAGAAGTATGGATAAAATAATTCGATTACTCGAAGCGTATGAGTGAAGTTATCGTAAATGAATGATATAAGATAATAGTGTTTCGTCATATCTTTTGATGTCATCACAATCGATCTCCAGATTTAAGAAAATCTTTGTAATCTATATTGGATTTGATTTTTCGACGATTAAGGAAATTATGATTCTCTTCGATTTAATGCGATAATCCATCTTGATTTCTCTGTCGGATATTTCACTATAAATCCACCTCTCTTTCATTTCTTTACGACTCACTCCTTCTATTCTTTCTTCCTAAACTCATATTTTAAAGTATTCATCAATATGCTTCATCCAGTTCTGATCCTTGATATACTCCTATCTTTCATATCTGTCATTCTTCTTTTTCATCTACCACCGGAGGATTTTATTTACTTTTACTATTACCTTGGGGTTATAGTATTTTTAATTCTCTCGTGCCTTTACGTTGCAATATGTATTGATATGCACGGTTTGTAATTTACGTGTTGTTGTCGAACTTTATATTTTCTTTTATATTCAAGAGTTCCATACTTTTGTCTCCTCTTCCCGACTTCAAGTCAAGCGAATAACGATCCATAATTCGTAGGTATAGATTTTGAAATGAACATAGTTAATGTTCTAAGAAGAGAATTGTAATGGCATGATCTTGATTTGTCAAATTACTAGAATACCCTGGAAAAGATCGAATCATCAAGAAATATTTCCTTGACATTTTTAGAGATTAAATAGAATACCAGAGTCGTGTATCATGGCACATGATGATGTTATGATCTGTGAATCGTCATGTCCCATTAGAAACTCAGCATGACTTGCTGTAATATAATCACGTTGATCAAGTGTCATTATATTATACTAACTCATGCTTCAGTTCCCAACACTACTTCAAAAACATTCATATTTTAAACTCAGAGGTTTACAGAATATAGAAACTAAACAGTTTCCTTTTTGATGTATTACAGATAGCGCAAAGAGATAAATGATTTCAGATAAAAATATCTTAAGAAATATGGAGGATATTTATAATGAAAGATACGATGATATCTTCGAATTTTTAACATCAGAGGATGATGAAGAATATTGTCCACAGGGTTTCAGAGTCAGAAGTAAGGTATTCGTTAATGACTTCAGCAGACACTGAATCATTTAGATTCTTTGAAGGCAGATTCAGTCTTTGTGATTTGTCCACAGCTTCCTTCATACTTTGCTCAATCCGTTTTCCAGTACCAAATTTTTCGTTTGAGCTTCCCAATCTACTATTCTTTATTATCAAACTTCTGACCGTAATTGCTGTCTACAATCTTTTTTACTTTATCAGTCTCTTTTCAAACTTCATAGTACTGATTCGTAGACTGGGGTGTTTTTCAGAAACTTCACATTCGAAATAGACATTATATGTATATATAACTGTCGTAGTAAAATCGCTGCGAGATTCGAGATTGATGATTGATGGTTTTCGACAGTTGGTATGGCATTTATTGTTACAGGATGCAAGTGAGTAGATGATAAGGTTTCAATGAGTACATATAATGATTTTTCGGGGAGACTTACGCAAAGGGGTAACGAGTTGTTGGTACATCTGCTGATAATGTCGTGGAATATAAAAGGTTCCCCGATAACAAAATGGTAATCGTATATATCAGGGTTATAATAAGGTTACTCTGAATGAAACAATCGAAGTTGACTTGTTGAAGCCGTGACAGAATTTGCTACTTTGAAAAGGATTCGCATGGTTATTTTTGCTAATAAATGCCAAAGGATTTGACACAGATATGTGTTAAACTTTTACTTTGGTTTTGAGAGTTTCTTAGGTACATGACTGTGGGTAACATGTGGTTGGATCATCATTTCGATTGTTCATTTCTTGAAGTGTCTTTAGGAATTTTGATGGGTTTGAACACGGATTATAATTGTTAATATACATATGATGTTCTAACACAGTTTTGAAGTCAAAGTATAGCTTTGAAAGATGTAGAAATCTAAGAGTGATGCTTCGGTTAGATCTTGACTTGAATTTTTGATGGGTTAAAATCAGAATATGTAATTGAATTTGATTGAGAATGGTTGTTTTGATTTCTATGAAAAAATGTATATTGTTGTGAAATTAGTGAGTATAGTTGATGATTTGTTGAATCGGAATCGAAGAATGTAACATATTAATTGTGAATTTATATATCTCTCGGGTAATACCTACCCGTTAAAAAAAATTTCACAATTAATATTTTGTACAATAGAATTTTATTACAGTCTTTATGAAAATATATATGTGTATATTTTCTTCAGATGTAACATAGATTTTAATGAGTTAAATTAAACTCATTTGATTTACGGTTGAAACTAGAATTGAGTAATCCCTAAAACTTTAGAAATTACATAAGTATTTCTCCAATGCTATTGAAATTATGAATCAATGCTTCGTTATTTGTTGATGCATAATGTTGGCGTTCATGGAATACTTGTGAACTTCGCAAGTTACGAATGATGTTTCTTAAAAAGTCTCGAGTATATTGAAAATGTAAAATCAAACATGTAATTGAATAATACACTTGGATTATTATGAAACGGAATTCATTGAGTTGAAACAGAGATTGTGGTTAACGATAGTGAAGTTGTTGATGAAGGATGTACATCATAGCATATTAATAATATGAATTAACCGAGTAGTTAAGATTCACACATAATAGCTTAGTACGGAAAGATTTATTTTGATCTTAAAATTTATATATACATATAATTTCTTTAGATGGAATGAGTTAATACATCATAACTCGTTGATACAATATACGCGTTATTGATTCGTAATGATGTCCATAGTGATTCTTGAACTGATGGAGTTTGTGATGTTACAGGTGCTAATGATTCTGACGATGCTGATGGCACTTACTGTGCTGGTGATGTTAACGGTAATGTTGATGTTGTTAGTAAAACAAGTCTGGCTTGTAAATCACGCACCATTCTTGTCATGGTTTCTATTCTTCCTCCTATCATTCTGGTTAATTTATCTGATTTATGGTTAGGGCTAGAATATATAATCTCTAAGACTTTAGCGATTTCATATTCGCCGTAGAAGGTTTCTTCAATGAAGTGATAGATTAATACTTCATCGGTTATTGTTGTTGGTACTCTATGGTGCATATAGTGTTGAGACTTGAGGTACTGATCATGATGTTACGGTGTGGGATGCGGATGTTGTTGGTGGTGGTGGTGATGGTACTATTGGTGTTACTGATGGTGGTACTGTTTATGCTGCTGGTGCTGCTGCTGGTGTTTGTAACCTTTGCACCATATTCTCTAATGCCACTACCCGAGCGCGAAGTTCGTTAACTTCTTCTATTACACCGGGGTGATTGTCGGTTCGAACGAGCGGATAAATAAAATCTAGAATTTGATGTAGTATGTAATCGTGACGAGATACTCTGGAAATGAGAGAGAAAATGGTGTTTCGGACAGGTTCACCGGTAAGTGCTTCAGGAACATCGCTAAGAGGGCAATGTGGTGGATGGAAGGGATAGCCTTCTTCTTGTCTCCAATGATTGAGGAGGCTACGAACCCATCCCCAATTCATCCAGAATAGATGATAGCTAATTGATTGATCCATTCCGGTCACACTGCTTTCGGAGCTTGAGTGGGATTCCATTTCGGAATCCGAGGGACTTGAATTGATGACGAATTCCATTTCGTACGATTGAATAAAGGATTTTTCAATATGAAATGATTTTTCGGCTATCGTGTGGTATTCTAATTACATAGAATATATATATATATATATATATATATATATATATATATATATATATATATATATATATATATATATATATATATATATATATATATATATATATATATATATATATAGCAAAAGATTTTCATAGATTACAGAGGAATTTACAGAATATGTCAGGCAAAGTTTACAGTAACAGATACACTAAGATATGAATTTTGTCTGTACACTATTCATGCAATCAATGCAGCAAGACGTGTCTAGACTAAGAATGATAAGCAAGTACTTTTCCTAAGGATGATAAGTAGATGATTTTCGACACAAAATGATAAGCAAAACTTTTGACATGCAGACACGGTCGAAGTCCAGACTCACTAATGCATCCTAACGACTTATCAGTTAGACACACTAATGCAGACCTGGTTCGCTAAGACCACCGCTCTGATACCAACTTTCATAACCCGTCCTAATCCATCTGGACGAAGTCCATATCGATTATAAACGATTCACAATAGTTGATTTCATCGCGAGGTATTTGACCTCTATATGATACATTTTACAAACATTGCATTCGTTTTTAAAAGATAAACTTTCTTTACATCGAAAATTGATAGGTATGCATACCATTTCATAATATCCACTATCCAACTATAATTAACTTAATAATAATCTTGATGAACTCAATGACTCGAATGCAACGTCTTTCGAAATATGCCATGAATGACTCCAAGTAATATCTTTAAAATGAGCAAATGCATAGCGGAAGATTTCTTTAACACCTGAGAATAAACATGCTTTAAAGTGTCAACCAAAAGGTTGGTGAGTTCATTAGTTTATCATAATCAATCATTTCCATAATTTTAATAGACCACAAGATTTCAATTTTTCCGTAAATATACATCTCATATCAGGCATTTCGCAAACTGCATAGAGATAAAAATCATTCATATGGTAAACACTTGGTAACCGACCTTAACTAGATGCATATAGAATATCCCCATCATTCCGGGACACCCATCGGACATGATAAACTCGAAGTACTAAAGCATTCCAAATTCCAGAATGGGGATTGTTAGTTCCCGTAGATCTACCTTTAGTATTCGCGTCAATTAGGGGCCAGTTCCCTAATTCTTAGGCTACCAAGCTAAAAGGGGCATATTCGATTTCGATCATTCAACCATAGAATGTTGTTTCAATTACTTGTGTCTATTTCGTCAAACATTTATAAAAGCGCATGTATTCTCAGTCCCAAAAATATATATTGCAAAAGCATTTAAAAAGGGAGTAATGAAACTCACCTATTGTATTTCGTAGTAAAAATACATATAGCGTCATTGAACAAGTGTAAGGTTGGCCTCGGATTCACGAACCTATATTAATTATATATATTTATATGTTGGTCAATATTTGTCTAACAATTTAGGTTATGTCATAGTGTACCACAATCCTAATGCTCGAGACTAATATGCAGAAGTCAACAAAAGTCAATTTGACTCAAAATGATTTCCAAAATTTATACATGATTATCATATAGCTTAAATATCATCGTTTTATATTTTTAAATATTTTTAATACATTTATTGGAGTAAATAATATAATTCATTTATTAATAAATAAAATTTTATATTAAAATTATATAATAAAATATACTTTTATATATCTTAAATAATGAAATTTATAAAGTTCATTTAATATCATAAAAATAATATGATAGGTATTATTAATGTAATTATATTACACGTAGTAAAATATCTTTGTATCACATATTTATTTGATAAAATAACATTGATAATAATAATAATAAGTAAAAGTTGTATTATTTTTTAATAATAATTTTTATTATTCTATTAATAAAAATATCAATATTTATATTTACTAAAAATGACATTATGATAAAATGATAATTCTAATTATGATAACTTTAATATTTACGATACTTTTTAATATTAACTTTAAAATAATAATTTTATTTAAAATGATAATAATAATAATATTTTATAATAACAATGACATTTCTACTAAAATAATAATTTTTGTTAAAATGATAGTTTTAATACTAACGATGCTTTAAATAATAATAGTAATGATAAAAATAATAAGAACGATAATTTTATCTAAATCAATATCTTACAATATTTTAATTTCATCATGATACTCATACTCATTATTTCCTAATCGATTCATTTAATAGCTTTTAAATCGTCTTTTATATCGCGTTCATTTTACTGATAATAATAGTAATCATAATAATTAGATATTACTAATATTAGTTTTAATTATAATAATACTAATAATAATAAATATTATGATATTATTAATGATAATACTAATAACTATTTTAATGATAATAATAATACTAATTATAACTTTAACGATAATAACGATAGTGATAATAATAAAAATAACAATTTTTAATGATAATAATAATAACAATAATAATAATTAGATAAAAACTATAACGACGATAATAACGACGATAATAATAATCATTTTTAATAATAATACAAAAATTCAAATGACTATAACTTCTAATCCGTTCATACGAAACCATTCGATATCTAAATGAAAAGTCGATATCTAAATGAAAAGTTCTTAATTATTCGCTAGCTTTTCAACGACATGCATATCTTATACCCTATCTCAACCGCATTTGTAACTAATTCAGGATTCAACATATCCTATCTAACGACAATATCAAAAATACAAGCATGCATAATCCTATATACTCGAGCACTAGTCAGGGATACACTATTAATATATAAAAGTTAGATTATGAGTACTCACGTATCAATATTGAGATTCAATATTGCAGGAAAGTACGTAGACGCAACGGAGACGATAAACACTAGGTTGATCTTACGAGCATACCCATGAACCATACCCATCACCTCCATAGCTATAACTCATAATTTCCTTAGCCCTATCCTACTCGCAAAACCATTTTGAAATCGCTCCTACGTACCCTCGTCGTAGTATTTTATGTATAAATACTAATAATAACACTAGTAATAATAATAATAATAATAATATTAATCTTGATAATAATAAAAATAATAATAATAATTATAATATAAATATAAATAATAATAAGAACAGAGGGAGTAATATATCGATGTATATGTGTGTGTGTAAACTGAAGCAAATTCGTTTGATTTAAAGACTTGGCCACCCATCTTCTGCCATGCGATCGCATGACTTGTGTGAGGGGCTTCCATGCGATCGCATGGCCCTTACATATAGCTCATATGCACTTAATCTCCTGCCGACACTCGGTTTAATATATATTAATATATATATTATATTAATTTATATAATTACTTATATATTATATTATATTTACGTTCATGGTAAAAATGTAATTTTTGTTCAAATGACTCGTACGTTGTCACTCAACTCATGTACCACTTTCGGTTTTTCGAACGCATTTTCGTACATTTAGAAAACTAGCCTTTTACGTTTCGCGACGTGTACTCTTATTAATAATTTGACTTACTCATCAATAAATTATCTTATAAAAAAAATGTAACTTATAAAATTGAGCGTTGTGGTCATTTGCTTCTATAAATCAGTGACTCGTTGTTTATCAAAATATATTATTTTAAATCAAGACGTTTTATGACTAAGTTCAAATATATATATTTTTATATTTTCATTTCGAAATATAAATTTTGGACAATATATAATATATAGTTTTTCAAAACTAACAATATTCAAATTTATATATCTTGAAATAATTTAAGTAATAAGAAATATTATTTCGTAATATTTGTATTTTTAAAGTTTAAAATTGATATACTTTATTTATAAAAAAAATGTTTACAAAGACATTTTAATATTCCAATTACTTTATATTCCAAATCATTTTATCACAAAGGTTATAATAGTAGAAGTTGTTATGTCATAAGACGTTCTTAAAAAGTCTATTATATCGAAATGACGTTTTCGTTTATGAACGTAAAATCATATATGAATCATATCAGGTTTCAAGGTTTTAACTTCTAGTTTAATCATGACTCGTAGGATTAAGTCTAAAGGAAAAATCAAACGTAAGGAATCATCTTAATGTAAAATGTCGATCTATTTAACTTGTCAATATCTATTTTCTAATTTACCTATATTCCCTAATTTCATTTTCACAATACCTAATATGAAGGTTAATTAATTTATCTTATCAAAAGTCAAGAGGCAATTATTGTAAGGCATGTATTGGAATTTAATAGAAATTTCCACCAATCTGACTTGCTCTCGCTACTTGACACTTTGTCCTTACTCGAAGTTCACTTTACCATTTATTCCGAATACCGTTAAAAAGGAAAGGTTTTCTAAATCAAAGTGGACCTCTCAATAGGGGCTCGTAATCATCATTCAATGTATCTGATAATTCAATCATTTAATATTATCTTCTAACTCCACTGATAAATATATTCTGAACCAAATACATTTATGTAAAGTATTATACGTCTAATACTTTGTTAATGTTTTCAAGTTATAATATATACACATATACATATATAATCATATCCGTTCATATAATGGTTCGTGAATCGTTAGAATTTGGTCGAGGTTAAATGAATGTATGAACACAGTTTAAAATTCTTGAGATTTAAGTTAACAAACCTTGCTTATCGTGTCGGAATAATATAAAGATAAAAGTTTAAATTTGGTCGGAAATTTCCGGGTCGTCACACGCGAATCTAAAAAAGATTGTCTCCTGCGTGACAGACTTAAAAATGTGAAGGGTGAATTAAGAAGTTGGAGCAAAAGTGAATTTGGAGGAATTGATGATGAAATAAACACGTTGAAAAATATCGCTTTAAGCTGGGAGTTAAAGGCAGAATGTGGTCCACTTTCGGATATTGATCGGTTGAGTTGTTTAGAATCACGAAAAAATTAGATGGCGAAAGAAAAAGTCAAGGCCGGAATGTTAAGACAAAAAGCTTGAATTCGTTGGACGCTTGAAGGAGATGAAAACTCTAAATGTTTCCATTCAACTATGCGCAGGAAGTATAATAAAAATAATATTATAGGGTTGATTATCAATGGAAGTTGGTACGAGGAACCGAAAGAAGTCAAAGCGGCTATATTCGACCATTACAGAAAGATGTTCACATCGGGTCCGGGATGCAGGCCATCTCCCCTTCCTTGTCACATAACCGCTTCACCTAACTCCCCTGAGAGGCCTGTTTCAGCTAGTGGGCTAATCGCAACAACTGGGCCAGCTTCTGGGTTTGGGCCTGATCATCCTAATGTCTCCATGAACAGTAACAGTGAGCTTAACCATGACCTAAGGCTGTCTGATTTTGGACCCGAATTAATTAGGCTATCGACAGAAAGGGCTAGTCTTCTTGAGAGGATATTCTCTGAAAATGAGATTTGGGATGCAATCAAAGGGTGTGGTAGTTCTAAGGTGTCGGACCCCGATGGATTTAATTTGCGCTTCTATAAGAAGTTTTGGCATGTAATCAAAGATGATTTAGTGGCGGCCGTCCAAGAGTTTTGGGAATCAGGTAATATTTCCAAAGGTTGTAATGCATCTTTCGTGACTCTTGTCCCTAAGAAGAGTGATCCAGCGACTTTCAATGATTACCGACCAATAAGTCTAGTCGAGAGCTATTATAAAATCATCGCGAAGCTTCTCTCCAATCGCCTAAGAAAGGTTATTCCCAATCTCGTTGGGTTCGAACAAAGCGCTTTCATTAAAGGTAGAAACATTCTTGACGGAGCCTTAATTGCAAATGAAACAGTTAGTTTTTTAAAAAATAATCACGCAAAATGTTTTATCTTCAAAGTTGATTTTGAGAAGGCTTTCGATTGTTTAAATTGGGAGTTCTTGATGGAGGTTATGGAAATAATGGGTTTCAGACCTCAGTGGAGAGGTTGGATTTTATCTTTCCTTAAGTCAGCTTCGGTTTCGATCCTCGTTAACGGGTCACCTACAAGTGAATTTAATTTAGAACGCGGTGTGAGACAAGGTGACCCACTATCTCCTTTTTTATTCATAATTGCGGCGGAAGGTCTAAACGTGATGGCTAAAAAAGCCGTGTGCAATAGAAAGTTCATTGGTGTTGAAATTGGTTCCCGAAAAATATCAATCTCCCAATTCCAATACGCGGATGAAGATTTTTTTGGCGATTGGAGTGCGAGAAATCTCTGGAATCTATTCAAAATATTAAAGTGTTTTGAACTCACTTCAGGGCTTAAGGTTAATTATTCCAAAAGTAACTTGTTTGGGATCGGTGTCGAGAAGCATGAAATTGATAACATAGCCACAATGTTTGGGTGTAATATCGGATCCTTCCCGTTCACATATCTTGGTCTTCCGGTTGGGGGTAGAATGAATAAATTAGAAAGTTGGAATCCGGTGCTTGATAAATTTACAAAAAGACTCTCGGATTGGAAGGCACGTTCGGTTTCTTATAGTAGACGTTTGACTCTTATAAAATCGGCGTTGAATAGTCTCCTGTTGTACTACTTCTCTCTCTTCCGCACCCCGCCATGTGTGGTAAAAAAACTTGAGTGTGTAAGACGTTCTTTTTTTGTTGGGCGGGTCGGGTTCTAAATCTAAAATTTCTTGGGTTAAATGGGAAGAAACCCTTCTTCCTTTCGAGAAAGGAGGGTTAAACTTGGGGTCTTTAAAAAGTTATTTCAAGTATTTATGGGTCTTCGGGGGGTTTATCACATCCTTGTGGGTCAAAGTTATTTCAAGTATTTATGGGTCTTCGGGGGGTTTATCACATCCTTTTGATTCTTTTGTGTTTCCTTACAACTCGGTGTGAACTAACATTATTAAGACAAGAAAATGTATTGATGACCTCGGGGTTCCATTCCGGAAAGCTTTTATCAAGAAAATTGGGGATGGGAACTCGACTTCTTTTTGGAATGATCTTTGGGTTGGGGATACCACTCTCAAAAACAGGTTCAAACGTTTGCTTCATTTGGAGGCAGACACCACAGCTTCGGTTGGGTCCAGATTGTTACGGGTTGGATCGGATTGGGTTTTGAACGGCTGCTGGGTCAGGGATCCTACGGGTCGGGCAGGTGGGGAGCTGGACGAGCTAAAGAAATTACTGAGTTCGACTGTTTTACAACCAGGGAAGTCAGACTATTGGGAATGGGCGACGGGTAACAAAGGTTCATTCAAAACTAAGACGTTATCCGATATTATTGACTCACAGTTGCTTCATTCGAACGCCAATACTCCTTTGGGTACCCTACGCAATGTGCTTGTACCCAAAAAGGTAGAGGTATTCTGGGTCCTAAAAGGGAGAATTCCGGTTTTGATTGAATTGGATAAGAGGGGTGTCGACTTACATTCGGTTCGTTGCCCGATATGTGATAACGCTATCGAATGTATTAACCACTCCCCCGTGTCTTGCGATAAAGTTTGGGATATGTGGGGTAGAATCCACGATTGGTGGAGTATACCTAGGCCTTCAAATATTGATCTTCGAAGTCTCTTAGGAGGTAGCGTGGGACAAGTTGGTTCGGAATTGGGTAAAAAATTATGGCAAGCAGTATTGTGGACGGGCGTATACTTAGTATGGAAATGTCGTAATGAAAAAGTCTTCAAAAACAAAGATTGGAACGTGCCGGTGATGATGTGCGAAATCCAAGTCAAGAGTTACGAATGAGTTGCGAAGCGATGCAAAGCGAAAGTAATTGATTGGGATAGTTGGCTACATAGTCCTCAAGCTTTTTGTTCATAATAGTTTTGTGCGAAATATTATGCGAATATTTGTACATATTGTTTTGTTGCCATCTTGGCACCTCATACTTGTAAATTGTGCGATCCGGGTGGCTACTTGTTTTGGGTTGCTACTCTAAACTTGAGTTATTAATAAAATTTTGTTTGTCTTTCGAAAAAAAAATTGTTCATACATTTATTTGATGTCGTCGTATAAAAGAGTTTTCATATTTAAAAATTAGTTTAAGCGCAATGATATGACAATGAGATCTACCTAAAGACTGTTTCATATTTAATCTAGTAATCCGTATTAAATAAATACTATGTATCGTTTATGACTAAGGTAGGATTGTGACTCATATTTTTATTATTTTTATTACTAACATGGTTCCATTCACATCTTGTTACTACGTATTTAATATTTTATTGAGAAATGAGATATATACACTAGGTTTTTTTAGGTTTGAAAGGAAACATACCTGGCGACAATCACATCATCCCCACTATCAAGTAAAATACCCGAATGACTAGCCCCCGAGCAACGAAACCCGTAATCAGGTGAACTACGCACTATCAATTGCAGACTTAGGTTTTTGAACAAGCGAAAACAAGATGTTATGCTAATCAGCAACCATGAAGATCCAATATGAAATCAGTCTATCCCAGCACTAGTCACAGTACACGAGTCGAGTGACTTTGAGTTCGATAGCCAAACAAACCATTCGATAGATCAACTTTTAACTTGAATCTCGTTTAGTAAAAAGGAACTACTATTGTTCCAGAAAGTAGCTTGATTCCTTTTATTCCACAACATGTAACCCGTAGTCCACTCGAACGCTTTTCATTAAATTTATCCTTTTCCAAAGAGAAATTGTAGCCGTCACCTTTGAATAAATTCGTTGATGTTAAGGTTTGTAGAAGTTCCTAGCTTCCACCATGACCAAACCTTGGACCAAACTCCATACGTGAATTTACAAATAACAATCGAGTGCTCAAGGGTTTCAATTCCGAAACCAGACACTACAACGAGTCAAGATCAATGCCCCGTTTGTCTATTCCACTCGAACCGGTATTCCTTTCTTTCTAGCTTCTTTATTTGTCTCTGACATGTATAGTCTGTTGTACCTATCCTTTAATTGTTATAGTTGCTTTGAACCATTTTTTATTCATATTTAAAATTTTTAGTAACATTATCTTTTATATTTAATAAAAAAAACTAACTATTATAGCTTTGTTAGATGGTTAAAAAAAAAGTAGAGTTTACGAAAATCATAATCTCTTTAAAAAAAAGTTCCTCACTAGTACCTTAACTAAAAAAATAAGGAGGTAATACTCACCCAATTTTGATCCATATACACTTTTTACCATAAAACTTATAATTATAGCTCTAAGTTTGTATTGGGAGTTAAACTTCTATTATTGTAAGTAAGAGTATAATAGTAACTTAGGTGTGTATGGATAAAAAAAATGAATGTGTGAGTATCACCTCTAAAAAAAATTGAGCATATAATGTATATAATTACTATAAAGCCCTTCACTATATAATATTACATTATTATTGTTTTCTTTTTAGTCAATTTACACTTATATAAACTCCAACTACAACTACCTTACAAAAACTTATAAACGGATGAACTTTTCAGGTTAATAAGCTTGAACTACTTTCATCGGACACACCTTACATTAATAAGATGACCGCACCCTTCACGTTAACATTTTAATAATCTCTGATATTGTGTTTTCAAGGGAAAAAATTTGTGGACATGAGACATAATTTGTGAAAGAGATGGTTTAAGTGAAAGAATATTAATAGTGACCAAAACTTAATTGCACGACTTCTAAAGCTATCGCAAATGTGTGCATGTGAATGAAATAAAAAATGAAGGCCATTTAAGGGGGACCTATATTTATTTATTTATGTACTACGGAGTGTCCAAACTTAATTGCACGACTTCTAAAGCTATCGCAAATGTGTGCATGTGAATGAAATAAAAAATGAAGGCCATTTAAGGGGGACCTATATTTATTTATTTATGTACTACGGAGTAGTATTTATTGAAATACATGTGTTGATTAAGAAATCTTGTTGAGGAAACAATTACTCAAAATCAGAAACATACAACATACAATGTTTGGAAAGCGGTAAAATGGATTTGTGGGTATTTAATCTAAAAAAATCGAAATCATAAAGCCCCGTGATCACTAGACTGACTTAATTGTGAGGTATGTATTCACTGAATATATAGCATATAAACATAACAAACATTCCTAGTTTATAGGATATACACAATCAACAAAAATAATAAAAGATACACACAATAAACTCCTACTAAGTAGGATCCGATTATGTTACATATGCACAAACCACATTATGTAATCTTACGGTGCGTTTGGTACAACTGAATGATTAGTGATGAATAGTTTATAATATTAATTATTCAAATTCTCTGAATAAATTAAATTCCTAATGAAAATAAGTTGTTTGATAATTATTTTGAATAAACTGAGTAAATTATCTTATTATCTTCGGTGTCTAAAGTATGATTTGAAAAGGATATAATAGAAAATTTGAGTATTTAATGGTTAAGATAGTGTTTCAGCAATGAATGATTCAGTCTTCAATACTTAATCATTCAGCATCATATGTCATTTAGAGATCATAAATAAATGCATTAAATGTTTATATCCAATTAAGATGTAAACAAAAACATCGTTAGTTAAACATGATAATAAATAATAGGAGTTCCTTAAACAAATAATTATTGATTTGTGGTTGTGTTCCTTTGTATGGATTAAATAATTCATTTGTCTTTAGTTACTTTTTCCAATTGCAAGTGAGTTGTGATTGTCTCCATCATACATCATAACATCAACAAGATCTAAGATCCATGCGCTTATTATATATTGACCACAACTCATATTAATGTTTGTCAATTAAACGTATGTATGATTCTCTCTCTCTCTCTCTCTCTCTCTCTCTCTCTCTCTCTCTCTCTCTCTCTCTCTCATACCTACATACACAAAAACACATATAGCAAAAAATTAAGAAAGAGCTAATTTAGTAAGAGAACTTTTCTAATAAATTTGTCTAGGGAAAAAAAAAAAAACTATTATAGACTTGCATGCATTATATTTACGCTAGTAAAAACGAGTTTTTTCTAAATCAATAAATTTTCTGTATAAAAGTACAAGTATTACTAAAGGGCATGGTTCAACTCTTCAAATTCATTTACTTGATAGATCCCGTGAATGTTCTCAAACAATGAAACAAATATATGTTATGTCAATTTTTTTTTTTTTTAATTGAGATACTCTCAAATTTTAATTATAATATAACTTGATTAATCAAGTTGTAATCGGATGGATTCTGTAGCATATCACACTCTTAACATTAATATACAAAAACTAGATGTGACAATATCAACCCATTTTCCCCTGAATGTGTGCTGATCAAGCATATTTTCACGAGGTCAAGGTGAACCTATGCTTGAGTGCATAATAGGGTTTAAGGACTAACAACATTCGGACCTTCGACGCTTAGTCGTGGATAACCCACATCGGTATCGTTTCGATTCCAACAGGGTGGCCGGTTTGAGAGTCCACTAACAACCCAGCATACGGGGTTGAGTGGTCCAAAGACATGAAGGTTTTATAGTTCAAGACATACCTGCAAGTCTTTACGTGCTAGATCGTATGAAACTTTGTTCGTACGATGATGATGTGTATGCTTTTGTTACGTATCAGTAACCGAATGTGTTTTTAGGGTTTATGAGCTATGTATTTATAGGCTCATGAATTAGGGTATCGATAGAATCCTTTCCCTAATTAAATGCGATCTTTTTCCAACTAACTTTCGTTATTTAAGGAAAAGAATCTGAATTGATTATACCGTAATTCTTCTAGAATGTACTAGATCCTTATGTGTGATGACCCGTCCAAATTCATTTGGACGAATACATCATTCATCGATTTCACAGTGAGGTATTGACCTCTACATGATACGTTTTGTAAACATTGCATTCTTTTGAAAAGGCATACCATAAATGAATATCTAATTCCTGACGTCTGATGATTTCTACATATAGACAATCACCGTAAATAATAGTTTACAATACTACATCCGTTGACAATACAGTCAAAATAAGATACATGGTGATGAATTTGTGAATGCAACGTTTTCTCGAATAAAGCATGTATGACTCCATGCACATAGCTTGTATATCATATAAGCAAACAGCGGAAGACTTCTAGGAACCTGAGAATAAACATGCTTAAAAGTGTCAACACAAAGGTCGGTGAGTTCATAGTTTTAATGTTGCGCATAATCTGTATATAAAGGTGGATCACAAGATTTCAGTTATTTCATCCAGAAACGTTTATCAAAATATTCTACAAGATTGAGCACCCTGGTAACTAAACTTTAACGTATATATAATAAGTACCCCTGTTTTAACATACATGCAACTAACATGTACAATACACGCAATCCAACGTGTACTAAACTCAAATAGCATACGTCTGTTTTATAGTTCAGACTAGAGTTTCTATACCTGGAACAGACGGGGATGTCAAGCCCTATGGATCCATATATAACTACTCGCGCCCACCAGTTCTTATAACCGGCAGTTACTAGTTACCAAAACTAAAGGATTTTCGGTTCAAACTCGGTGTAGAATTTAGTATGTACTTGTATCCATTGCGTTTAAAATAAAGTGCATGTATTCTCAGCTCAAAAATATAGATTGCAAAAGCAATTAAAAAGGGAGCATATGTAACTCACAATACTGTATTTCGTAGCAATTATGCACATGAAGGCACTGAACAAGTGCAGGGTTGGCCTCGTATTCACGAACCTATATTAGTATATGTTGATCAATAACTGTCTAACAAGCTAGGTCGGGTCATAGTGTATCACAATTCTAATGCTCGAGACCGACATGCAAAAGTTAACAAAAGTCATCAAAAAGTCAACCTTGACAATTGTTTAACAAAACGAGACGTGTCTTATATAAGAATTCATTTACTCGACTAGTAGTATTCAAAAAACCAATTTATTAATCTTATAAACAAGTTGTTTAAATATTAATTGTAGATTCAAAAGCAATTTCAATTAACGTCAACCATAATTCAGTTGACCATAACTTTTAATTCGTTCATCGAAATCACGCGATTTCTAAATGAAAAGTTATTAATTCTTCGTCAGCTTTCCAACAACATGCATATCATATACCTTATATGTGACGACCCGGAAATTTCCAACCAAATTTAAACTTAACTTTATATGATTTCGACACGATAAGCAAAGTCTGTAATGCTGAAGTCTCAAAAACTTTGAACTGTTTCATATATTCAATTGACCTTCGACTATTACCGACGATTCACGAACTATGGGTTGCAATCAAATATATATAGTTACATAATGTAGGTATATATAATAAATAATAATAAATAAGTAAAATAATATACAAGATAATAATGTTGTTGAAATGGATACATATATGAATAAGATTTCCATATAATTGGTAATTATATGTTATTACATGATTTGTAAATATTACATCAATAATAAACTGTAATATTATTATATTAAATTTAATTACAAGATAAAACATAAATATTATATTAATAATGTTATTATTACTTTTAGTATAACTATTAATATTAACATTAATATTTGTACTATTATTTTTGATATAAAATATGTATAAATATATGAAATTTAATATGTACAAGTAATATTAATATTACTATAGAAACATGTAACTTATTATATCTTCAGTATTATTATTTAGTATTAATAGAATTATTATTATTAAAATTAATTTTTATATAAATCATGAATAAAGCTGGATTCAGTTTAACGTCCTTTTCATCTCTAAAACTTTTATTCCTGATTGTAAAGTTGTCGACTCAGTCACAGGCACCAACAAAATTCGTTTAAAATCAATATCAATTAACAGTATGAGTTTGTTACAAATTACTATCAAGTCTTTATTCTATTTTTTTTACCTGCTCCAATTATTCTGTCAATTCACAATCTGATATAACCAAACGAATCCTCACAAGTTGTTACACATCATTTTCATAGTACCAATCTATTACAGTTTGAAATTTTTACTTAAGTTCTGTTCTTGATTGAAGAATCTGTGCTAATATCTATCTATCCTCTAGTACCTATACTTCTAAATATGTAGAAATGTATATGCAACTAGAATTAGACACCACACTAAACCCTTTCCTTTTTCATATTCTTCTCTCTTCTTCTGATAAGTACCCGAACCAACACCCTCAATTCATTCCTCATCCGTCATCGAGCCACCAAGAAACACCACATCATCAACAATACCATAATCACGACAACACCATCTTCTACTTCCTTGAATACTTATCTCTCTACGTCTCTTTCACCCTCTTCTGTGTTAAACCACGATCATCACCATCCTTGTTTAACCCCGTAAACAACTACAATCAAAACCCGTCGCCACAACGGGTTATACTTGTCTGTTTGAAACGAACGAACACCACACCCACTTGCGCGAACAATCATCACTAATGTGTTCCATTTTCATCGTGATCAACCCAACACAAACCACCATCGTGAGTCTTCTTGTTTCTTTTGTTTTGCTCGAATCCACTGAATGCCACACAAATACTTCTTATATATGTTTCATTAAACAAACCAAGAACCCAAACACCACCCATAAACCCACCACCTTTTGTCTTCTTTTTTTTTTCTCAAACCCTACGAGCCACTATACCTACTATTGTATCTATATTCTCCTACTGATCGAAACAACTGAACGAAATATATATTCACATCTAAAAGTACTGTCAACTTGGGTGTAGAATAAGGTTATATGAGAGAACTATCAAGTTGGAATAAACAAACACATTATGGCCGACCAATTGGACACCAAAAAGGAACGTGTAATTTTTCCTTTATTTTTTTATCGTGTTAATTAGCCAATGAAACTTATAATTAATGGACTAGAGTTTTATAATCAATATGGGGTCGAGATTTTACTTTTTCTCAATGGTCACTCATTAAAATAATACGCATGATTGTTTATGATGGGAGCCAATACACGTGATTGATTATGATGGGAGCCAATTAGCTAGCAATTTTGAATATGGTTTATGGAAAAATGACGTGTGATTTTATATAATAATCATAGATGTGATAGTATGTTGGTAAACAAAGGCTGCAGTTTGTCGATCGGGTTATAGCAGCAAAAGTACCCAACGTTAATCTATGCAGGCCATTATCATTCGTCGGGCTGTGTTTGTTTTAAAGTTGGGCCAAGTTTATTTTGGGCCGAGTGATGTTTCCTATGTTGGGCCGTAATTGTGTGTTGTTGGGCTATGAATAAACTGGGACGAATTAAAAGAATTTTAAGAGTGATTAAAACAGAAAATGATAAGCAGAGCATTGGTTTAGGAGGGTGTCTATTGGACGAGAGGTCGCGGGTTCGAACTCGGGCTAAGGCGTTTATTTTTTTAAAGCTTGTCTTCAAAGGTTGTAATCTATTATTAATTTTATTATTATTATTATTATTATTATTATTATTATTATTATTATTATTGTTATTATTATTATTATTATTATTAGAATTAATATTATTATTATTATCATCATCACTTTTACTACTAGTATCGCTATTATTATTATTATTATTATTATTATTATTATTATTATTATTATTATTATTATTATTATTATTATTATTATTATTATTATCACTATATTATTATTAATACAATAAAAGTTAGTCATATAAAATATATGTAATAAAACTATACTAATATTTTTATAAATTATTTATTTAAAGTATACAAGATAAATATAGACAACATATAATTTAAGATATAAAATGTAAATAAAATATATACACTTTAATTAAGAATTAGCATAAATTTTATTTATAATTACAACACTAATATATAAATACTATATATATAGAATTATTTGATTTTATTTGTTAATATATATACTTGATATAGGTTTGTGAATCCGAGGCTAACCCTATACTTGTTCAATGTCGTCATATGTATTTTTACTACAAAATACATTAGGTGAGTTTCATTTGCTCCCTTTTTTAAATGCTTTTACAATATATATATTTTTGGGACTGAGAATACATGCGCTTTTATAAATACTTTACGAAATAGACACAAGTAATCGAAACTACATTCTATGGTTGAATTGTTATACCGGATATCGCCCTTGTTGAACTTGGTAACCTAAGAATTGGTGTTTATTATAATTGCCACCAATTGACGGAAATCCTAAAGATAGATCTATGGGCCATTGACAAGCCCCAGTCACAGAATTTGAACTGCTTTAGTACTTCGATTTTATTTTTTGGGGATATTCTAGATGCATTTTGTTAATGTCGGTTACCAGGTGTTCAATCCATATGAATGAATTTTAAACACTTACGAGTGTATGATTATTGATTAAATGAAATCTTGTGGTTTATTAAAATTATGGAAATGATTGATTATGATAAACTAATGAACTCACCAACCTTTTGGTTGACACTTGAAAGCATATTTATTCTCAGGTATGAAAGAAATCTTCCGCTGTGCATTTGCTCATCTTAGAGATATTACTTGGAGTCAGTCATGACATATTTCAAAAGACGTTGCATTCGAGTCATTGAGTTCATCAAGAATATTATCAAGTTATTTATAGTTTAGATATATTATGAAATGGTATGCATGTCTGTCAACTTCGACGAAATGAAAGTTTGTCTTTTAAAAATGAATGCAATGTTTGTAAAATGTATCATATAGAGGTCAAGTACCTCGGATTGTAACCAAATGTAATGTATTCGTCCAGATGGATTAGGACGGGTCATTATATTATATCAGTAGTACATGTATTAAATTCGTGATTCATCATAAAATTATTTAACGACGACATTTGTCATTCAAGCATGCATAAACATATATACTCGAGTACTAGACATGGATACCCTATTAATATATAAAAGATAAGATATGAATGCTCACGTATCAATATTGTGATTCAATATTGCAGGAAAGTTCGTAGACGTAAAGATAGTGGATGATTGTATGGTTGTTCTTGGATTCATGAACAATACCCCGAATAATAACCAATATTTCCGTAGTTTAAAACGGTTTGAAACCCGAATTAAAACACCCTCGTATATACTTTATTATTATTAAACTTAAATTAAAATTTAAATTATAATTATAAATATAAATATATTGAGACAGATTGAGAATGGATTCAGAAAAAGATGTGTTGAATTTGGCAGAAGGCTCGTGCCTTTTATAGGCATTTTCTGATTTTTACAGCTTCGCGATCGTAGAGTTTTTGTGCCTTACAGCTCCGCGATCGCGAAGGTGCGCATTTCCAGCTCACACATTTTTGGTCACTAGCTTGTCGACATAATTAATTAATTATATATAATATATATAATTTATTTTAATTAATTATATATTATACTATATTCTCGTGCATAGTTGACTTGTAACAATAGCTCCGTTGTCTTGTACGTTGATGCCCAGTTTATATCCCGGTTCCGGTTTTTCGAACGTCCTTTCGTATGCTTAGAAAACTTGTACGTTTCGCGATAAATACCTTTATCAATAATTAAACTTAATCATCGATAGACTATATTACTCGAAGTATAACTTATACATTTGAGTATTTTGGTCATTTGCTTTTATAAATCAACTTCTCGTTGTTTATTAAAATATACTTAATAATATCGAAACGTTTTATATCTAATTTAATTCTATACATTATCACCTTGAAAAATATATATTTTCGTTTAGAAAAATATAAATTTGTACATCTTATATATAATAATTAATTATCAAACGGAACAATAAACGGGTGTTACACTGGTTCATCTTAAATATTTTAGTTAACTTATCTAAATATCAATCGAATCAATAATCGAATGTTACTATCTTTTACTAAATAACTTGAAATCATATATATATGCACATTAAGTTATATATATATTGTTCGTGAATCTTCGAGAACAGTCAAAGAATAATTGATTACATGAATATAGTTCCAAAACTTTCGTGACTCAACATTACAGACTTTGCTTATCGTGTCGAAAACATTAAATCATTTAAAGATAAAGTTTAAATTTGGTCAAAAATTTCCGGGTTGTCACAGTACCTACCCGTTAAAGAAATTCCGTCCCGAAATTTGGTTGGGATGGTCATGGATGACAATTAGTATGTTTTCATGACTCATACGAGTTGAAAATTAGAGTTTTATCATCATTGAGTAATATGGATAAAACAATTTGTTTAAGTGAAGTGTACGAGTGAAGTTATCACAAAAGAGTGAAATGAGAAAAAGTAAGTTCCGTTATATCTTTTGACGTAGATGGGTTGATTTCCGGAGTTCAAGAGATTTAGAGAAAATCTTCGTAATAAGATTTGATTCTTCGGTAATTAAGGAAATTATGATTCTTTTCGATTTAATGCGATGATCTGTCTCGATTTTCCTGTCTGATATTATACTATAAATCTACCCCCTTCGTTTCCTTATTTTCCATAGCTCATACCTTTTATTCTTTCTCCCTCAATTCTTATTTTAAAGCATTCGTCAATATGCTCCATCCAGTTCTGATTCCTGATATACTTCTAACCTTCATATCCGTCATTCTTCTTTTCCATCTGCAGCCATAAGAATCTATTCACTTCTACTATACTCTTGGTTTTATAGTGTTTTTAGTCCTCCCTTGTCTTTATATTGCTATATTCATCGATATATACGGTTTATAATTTCTAATTGGTTGTTGGGTTTTATATCTTCCCTTATATTTCGATGTCTCTGCTTCTGTCTTTCCATAACCATTGACATCCACAGTTAATACTCTCTCCAATTTACCGTGATTTATATATACTCCCATTGATATTTTGAAGCTTCATGCTTTTGTTTTATCTTCCCGACTTTAAATCAAGCGAATAATGGTCCAGAATTCGTAGGTATGAATTTCGGAATGAACATAATTAATGTTCTAAGAAAGAAACGGTAATAACACAATCTGACTTGTCAAATTACCAGAATACCTCGAAAAAAAGACCGAATCATTAATAAAATATTTTCTTGATAGTTTAGAGGTTAAATAGAATGAAAGAGTTATGTAACATGGTTCATGATGAGGGTATGATCTGTGAACCTTTATCACGTTCCATTAGAAACTCAGCATGACTTACTGTAATATAATCACGTTGATCAAGTGTCATTATATTATACTAACTCATGCTTCAATTCCCAACATTACTTCAAAACATCTATTTTTCGAAATTTTCAGATTTTAGAAACTAAAATAGTTTCTTTTATGATGTAACACATATAGCGCGAAGAGATGAATGATTTCAGATAAGAATGGGTATAAAAAAAATATCTTTAGAAATATTGAGGATATTTATAATGAAAGATACGATGATATCTTAGAATATTCAAGATAAGATGATGATGAAGAATATTGTCCGTAAAGGTTTTAGAGTAAGGAGCAAGGTATTTGCTAAGGATTTCAGTAGACACCGAATCATTTGGATTCTTTGAAGACAGGTTCAGTCTTTGTGATTTATCCACAGCCTCCTTCATACTTTGCTCAATCCGTTTTCCAGTTCCAAACCTTCTCTTTTTCTCAACTTTACCACCATACTATTCTTTATCATCAAACTTTTAACTGTTAAGGTCGTTTATAGTTTTTGCTGCTTCATCAGCATTGTTCCAATTTCAGAGAACTAGTTCATAGTTTAGGGTGTTTTTCAGAAACTTCACATTCAAAGTCTGTAAGTCTTGAAGGTAAACGTTATATGTATATATATAACTGTTGGTGAAAAATTGCTATGAAATTCAAAATATTGATTGCTAATTCCCGGTAGTTGGTATGGCAATTATTGTTACAAGTTGTGGATGAGTACATGATAGGGTTTCAATGAGTATAATGATTTTTTGGAAGGTCAAAGATCAATGAAGTTGTTGGTAAACTTACTGCTAATGTGGTGTGATCAAGCATATTTCCGCCTAGGATAGAAATACGCTTGAGTGCAATAGAGGAGGGTTTTATTAGTTCCGCGGCGTTAACCTCCGGTCCGAATACCGTGATAACCCTAGCCAAGATGATGATCTCAGGAGGGTGGCTAAGGGCTGACCGCCGGCCGATGGATGGCGCTCCGATTGGCAACGAAGGGAAAAACCCTACCAAGAGTGGTAGGTAAAAACCCTAGTGAAGATTGTGTGTAAAATTGGGTCTCCTAATTGATTGGTGACCCCTCTATTTATAAGAGGGAATTAGGGTTTAGGAGGGAGACTTAATAGCGACCCATGGACCAAGCCCAATTACTAGGCCCGATGGGTACTGCCCATCATCAAGTCCCCCAAGTTCGGTGTGACATATGAATGTCATATCGAAGTTACAAATATGCCATCGCAAATAACTCATCACATAACCCGCACCGACTACGAAGTCAAATGCATAACGAATCTACATAGTAATGTGATGACGCGATGTAATAATTCCGCATGCCATGCAGTCATGAGGTGAGCGGGAATCCGTAGGGTGGAACCCTGCACAGTACGGCCAACACATCATAACTATGCGCGACACAGCCCCGCGCATTGAAATCATGCGTGATACGACCAAATGTGGCCCATGCATGTTAACCACAACTACTCGCGATGCATCATTGCGCTTAACGCAATGCAGCGATGTGAGCATGCTAACTTCCACTACCATCCGCAATGCACAAAGTAGCGACGTAGCAAAAACAAAACTGAAGGGATACTGATAGTATACCATCATTCCCCCCAGTTCGGTATGAAATGTGCAAACATATCATGACGAACTATAAATAATACCACGTTAAAGTGACATCATGTAACAAGTAGTTGATCAGAACTTGTAGTTGTATACAAGGCATCTCAAACTCGCGGAGTCCGATCTCAGAGTCATATTGAGTCATCCTTACCACATATTTGTGAGGGGTATCAAGTAACCATGCGCTTACACAGCGTAATCATGGACTTTTATCCATGTGTATGCATGTGATTGTAATTGCCTGATATCGCGAATTAAGACAATTCCCACAATGTGTGCATAAGTTAACCAAAACTTATGCACAATTTTGGGCGCTGCGTAAAATAAACCAATATTTTAACAAAAAGCTTGTGTGCGAGTCCGCACGAAAAAAGTTTATACTCATAAGTTACAGCATCACTTGCTCTGTCACGTACTAGGGGTGCACTTAGTTGTGTGGTAAGGCAATGCTAACTAAAAACAAACCAATGTTTTTATACTTGAGAGTTTCCCTAAGTAAACCAATACTTAGGATAATTTAATGTGCACAAGTAAACCAATGCTCGTATTTTAAGTCGACTTGGCAGCCTTCTAGTCTGCGTGGCGCTTGGCTAGGGGAAACCCAATTCCCTTCACCTGCCGTTATATTCTAGCCTTGTAACCAAACAGGCTTCTGCCGCGCGGGGGCTAGAGGACACCCCTTAAGTAGGCAGGAACCGCACAATAAACTATTGATAAAATGTTTGCGAGAGATTTATTGGCATTTGTACGTTATTATATTTGCGACGCGTTTAATCTTGCCATGAATAATAGAATTTTGAGGACAACAGAATTCCACTCTTCGGTTCGTAAACCGTACAATCCTAGCGGGATTGCGAGTAATGTGGGGTTTAAGGATCTTAGAATTTAACTCTCCGGTCCGGCTACCATGAATAACCAAGATCGATATGATGATATCGATGGGGTGGTTAAATGTTAAGTCCATCATTGATAACGTTCATTGATCGATGGCCCCGTGAAGGTTGTAGGTTACCGTCGTAAGAGACTGACCTGTTAACCCTAACCACGAATGAATGAATGATGATGATGGTTTACGTAACTAAACTATCAATTCAATAGTTCATAATCTACGTAACGGTGTGTGTTCCGTCGAATGATTTTAATCATGTGACGAACCAGGGAAACCCGTACAATTAATCATACTGTTAGAACCCGAAAACCAATCATGAAAATGATTGTAGGCAAGGAAGTAGGCGAGAAGCCATAAGAAGAAGGTGTGTACCGTGTGGTCGTAAAGAACATAAGCTAATAAGTTGGGTGATCAAGTCCAACTAGCTCTATTACATCTCTATAACGTCGTCGCATGCCAAATGATGTGCAGCCATGGAATTATGGAAAGCCACCATGGTTTTAAGCAACGTGCGCAATGCACCAACGAAATGTTGCCATGGGCTTATGCAGAGCTGCCATGGCGCAAAGCTAAATGTACAACACATTTGCAACGTGTTGCACATCGCATGAATAAACTGCGGCTATGGGCTTAAACGGAACTGCCATAGCGCAATGTAAAATGCGTAAAAGTGTTTTCGGCTAAGGGTCGTCGCCAAAGGAAACAAATAATCCCACTCAGCTGAAGCCATATATCATGGTAGCCCCCATTTCAATACTAATAAGTATTTAGTGGTGTTGAAATCCAACATTAAGTTGATACGACCTTCAAAAGGGTGATACAGAAACGCGCATAGAAATTCTAATAGAAAAGAACTGCGTAAAGCATTGCATAAAGAACTGCATTCGAATGGGCACGCAAAAGGGGCATAGAAAAGACCGCGCATTGCATTGTGCAAAAGACCCTGCACAAATAACCGCTCAAAGAACTATGCAAGGTGCGCGAAGTAAAACTGCGGCCATGGGCTTATGCAAGGCCACCATGGTGCAATGTGCGCGGATCACAGAAACTGCGGTTATGACTTACGAGGAGCCGCCATGACGCTAAGAAAAGTGTGCAATGTGTTGCATGTTGCAACTCGCACGAACAAATTGCAGCCGTGGGCTTATGCGGAGCCACCGAGGAGCAATGTAAGTTGATCTAAGCATGTACAATGTACAATAGAGTCACGAGAAGCGCGAATGGTACCATGCGGGATTAATGCCATAAGTGACACCCAACGCGTAAAGGTAGTATGGGAAGATACCGTGTATTGTTGAAGCGTGTTGCGAAATATTTGCGTCATAATTCTACGCCTTTATCATAAAGAAGGTAATGAAGCGCGTCGGTTCCGACAAACTAGTATAGTCAATGACGACACAACGAAATATGAAACGAGAGTGACCCGGTGTTATATAGTGGCATAATGACGCTCCTCCCAAAGGGGAGATATTCCTAAGAACACATATTGTGCAAACTGGCCACCAAAAATAAGTTGTACGAGCGCACATGACGATGGAACACATCTTTCCCACTACTAACCTAGCACACTGCTAGCCCCCATTTCAATACTACGAAAGTATTTTGTGATGTTGAAATCCAACATTAAGTTGACACCACCTTTAGGGGAGATGAACGTGTGTGGAAAAAGAATTAAAATTCTACGATTTACCATCGTATGGAAATGTACAAGGTACAGTGCCCACAAGAAACTATGCAAAACAAATAAACTGCAACCATGGCCTTACGCGGAGCCGCCATGGTGCAAAGGAAAAGTGCGCGCAACACATGTAAAGTGTTGCGCATCGCACATAAAATCTTGCGACCATGGAATTATACGAAGCCGCCATGGTGCAAAGGAAAAGTGCGCGCAACACATGCAAAGCGTTGCGCAACGCACATAAAATCTTGCGACCATGGACTTATGCGAAGCCGCCATGGTGCAAAGGAAAAGTGCGCGCAACACATGTAAAGCGTTGCGCATCGCACATAAAATCTTGCGACCATGGACTTATACGAAGCCGCTGTGGCGCAATGTATTGCAAAGCACAAATAGTCTGCAGCCATGGGCTTACGCGGAGCCGACATGACGCAATGCGTGTGCAAATGAACTGCACGTAACGCAAAAGGTGATATGACACCAAAACATTGTGCAAAAACACTGGCTTCACAACAAAACAAATTTGTTTCGTGTTACGTATTTCTGAGACTACGGGAAAGTAAACCAAGAGAATTAATTTTCTTTTTACGTGCGTAACAACCAAAAAGTTAGTAATTAATTCTTCCCTTTCTACGCAAAGGCCAGGAAAGGTATGAAACCACGTCATAGACGTGAAAATAATCCGCATGAATGACATGCGCAAACATGCTTTAAGAGTTGTGCAAACGGCTGCACTATGTACCACGCAAAGGGATACAGTCGGGTTATGCGATTGCTGTCAGGCTGCGTGAAAGGCTGCACAAAGGGTTGTGGTCGGGCATTAGTAAATTATAGGATAGCCATTACAAATACAATTTGAATTGGTTGGATTGTTATGGTACGGCCTACCATTATAACAAAGGCTCCGTATAATCAAATGGTCTAATATGCTTGTACAACGAGTAAAAACGCTATCCAGAGTGACGTTAGATTCCTTATATTATAGTATTCCAATATAAGATCCTCTGTGAATTATTTATGCCCGGAGATCATAATCTTTCATCTAACAAACCTTTAGTGATAAATATAAATCTTTAATTAAGGAATCATAGATTCACCACATGGTACCCTTTGGATCGAACATATCGGGCTGCACAAGGGATGCAAACGACTTGTAAAGGATCACAAAGTCTCCCGCAAAAGCAACAGCTAATCGTCCGTTAAGGACGCTGCATGTTTACTTTATATCCTTGCCAATATATAAACATTATAAGAGAGATGATAGATACATTTGACCCCATAATATAAATTATGGATCATCTGTTACTACTTAACAATAATAAGGTCAAATAATTAAATGCTCAAAGTACACATCGATATATTTATCACAAATAATGCATGGCATATATTTGGAATAAAATAAGCCAGCTGGAGATACTCCGATATTCCCGGAGGCGTTATGATATGCCCGGGGGCGTTACGATCTTCCCGTAAGCACTATGATCTATGCTGGAGCGTATCCGCACGTCATTGTTTAATATTGTTAATATGTAAAACAAATGATACATGCATGCAAAAAGCTGCACAAATGATCGTGCAAATGAGCGCACAAAGAGTTGTGCAAAGGATCATGCAAACATCGTCACAAAGGACCGCGCAAAGCGCTGTGCAAAGTAGTGCGAAAAGAGCCAAACATGCTCGCAAAGGATGCACAAGACTTGCATATATTAGCCGCAAGGGCTGTGACAAATTAACCACGAAATGTGCTGCAAATTACCCGCTAGGACATGTGAATCAACTGCGAAATTTAGCCGCGAAGGACCCTGCAAATCAGCCACAAAGGCTTATGCAAATCGTTGTATGGGGTGTTGCAATGAACTGTGGTCGTGGACTTTTTTAACTACATATGATGATTCATATATGTGACAACAGTAAGTTTTTATCTGCAACTCTTTGCAAAACCCACAAGTAAATGACACGGGTTTGCCTGCGTTTTCATAATTCTGAATCTCATATCAATCAATATCAATATCCACATAATAATATAATATAAATATATATTGTATGCATAGTAATAATAAATGGCAAAGATTTAGCCAAATCCCGTTATCAAAATGAATCCATGTCATATATGTACTTCTGATATTTTTAAGTGCAACAAAAAATATCAAGATTTAGGCAGCGAAAATAAAGCCCTGAAATCCGAACCCAAAACATTCAATTTTCGTCTGGTCAGATCTCCACAATGGATTCAACTCAAATTTTTTCATTGTAAACAATCGCTTCAATCGGTTCGATGCTAGTGTGTATGTTCCGCGAAAATATTGCGATGATAATTGCCAAATAAACTCAACCGATTGATGAAATCAATGGCGAGAACACCGCTGCCCATTCTGGTTCCAATGGACTTGGGTACGCTTGGAGATCCGATCAAAAATTCCGGTGAATTATTAATCGTATATAAACATTCACTCCGTGTCAACAAATTATCAGGCAAAAAACTTGCTAGAGATCGTCGAGCTCCAGAGGCATAAGCCGAGCGGAACTGACTTCAATATTGTTGATGGATTTCGATTAAACATTAGCTCCTTTATTTACACATATATATATATACAGATATAGTCATATAGATATATATATATATATATATAACATGCAAATCTATGTGTGTGGCGGTTGCGGTGTTTTAAAGAATATGAACTGTACGTGTATTGGGATACACCAACATACATGTTTTATATTAAACAACACCCATTCCAACCTTAATGCCCTGACTTAAATAATCAAATTCATTAATGAATTAACAAACAGCACAAGATATGCACGTACTCATCAGATTTAAGCAATGAAATAAAAAGTAAACGTACAACCGTTCTGAGCGAGGGAAGGAACGTGAGATATGTCAACTCTCAATGAAAGCACCAATTGATCAAGCATATTTCCGCCTAGGATAGAAATACGCTTGAGTGCAATAGAGGAGGGTTTTATTAGTTCAGCGGCGTTAACCTCCGGTCCGGATACCGTGATAACCCTAGCCGAGATGATGATCTCGGGAGGGTGGCTAAGGGTTGACCGCCGGCCGATGGGCGGCGCTCCGATTGGCGGCGAAGGGAAAAACCCTACCAAGAGTGGTAGGTAAAAACCCTAGTGAAGATTGTGTGTAAAATTGGGTCTCCTAATTGATTGGTGACCCCTCTATTTATAAGAGGGAATTAGGCTTTAGGAGGGAGACTTAATAGCGACCCATGGACCAAGCCCAATTACTAGGCCCGATGGGTACCGCCCATCATCATGGTGGAACATGAAAGGTTCTCCGGTAACAAGAACATATATGTCAAAGTTATAATAAGGCTAATCTGAAAAGTCGAAGTTGACTGGTTGGAAGTGTGGTAAAACTGGATACTTTGAACAGGGATTGCAATATTATTTTCAGTAATAACAATGCTAAAGGATCTTTCACATTTTTGAAGTCAAAGTATAGCTTTGAAAGATGTAGAGATCTAAGAATGATGTCACCCGTTAAATCTTGACTTGGATTCTGATCCGTCAATATCAGAATATGTAATTGAATTTGTATGGAAACGATTGTATATCGCTGTGAGCATAGTTAATAATTTTTTTGAATCAAAGTTGAAGAATGTACAGTATAACATATTAATTGTTAACTTATATATTTCCCGGGAATTACCTACCCGTTAAAGATTTCACAAGTAATATTTTATACAAAAGAATTTTCATTACAGTCTTTATGAAAATATATGCATGTATATTTTCTTCAGATGTAATACAGATTTAATGAGTTAATATCATATTAAGCTCCTTTGATTTTTAGCTAGAATTAGAATTGAATAATCTCTAAAACATTAGAGATTACATAATCTTCGCGGAGTATTTTACTAATGTAATCAATACTTCGTTATTCAGTTTTATTGATATTTCCTCAGTGAATCATGTTGGTGCTTATGGAACTCTTGCTAACTTCGCAAGGTACGAATAATGTGTTCTGGAACGTTTCAAATACATCGAAAATGAAAGTGTTAAAATCAATCATGTATTTGAATAATACACTTGATATATTATGAAATGGAATCTATTAAGTCGAAGCAGAGATTATAGTTAACGATTGTTAAGTCATTAACGAAGGATGTATAGCATATTAGTAACATGAACTAACCGAGTAGTACCTACCAGTTATGATTCACATGTAATAGCTTAGTACGAAAAGATTTATTTTGATTTCAAAATTCATATATATTAAATATACATAAAATTTCTTCAGGGGAAATGAGTTAATACTTCATCGGTTATTGTTGCTGGTATTTCTTGGAAACTACGGTGCGTATGACGTTGATGTTCGTGGAACAGATTTTGAAGTTGAGGTTTGCGATGTGGATGTTGTTGGTGGTGGTAATGGTACTGTTGGTGTTGTTGTCGGTGGTACTGTTGATGTCGGTGATGCTGCTGGTGCTTGTAACCTTTGCACCATATTCTCCAAAGCCACTACCCGAGCGCGAAGCTCGTTGACTTCTTCTACTACACCAGGATGATTGGCGGTTCATACGAGCGGATGAATAAGATCCAGAATTTGAGATAGTATATTATCGTGACGAGATACTCTGGAAATGAGAGAGAAAATGGTGTCTCGAACAGGTTCGCCAGTAAGTACTTCAGGTTCTTCGCCAAGAGGGCAATGTGGTGGATGGAAGGGATCACCTTCTTCTTGTCTCCAATGATTAAGTAGACTACGAACCCATCCCCAATTCATCCAGAATAGATGATGGCTAATTGGTTGATCCATTCCGGTTATACTGTCTTCGGAATTCAGGTGAATATCCATATCGGAATAGCTGTCGAAGTTTAAGGAATTTGAATTAGATACGGGATCCATCTTGTATAATTAAGGAGATGATTTTTGATATGAATTAGATTATTGAATTTAGTTTGGTATTCTTCAATACATAATTTACATATGTATATATAATATCAAATTCCATAAATCACGGAGAAATTTTCGAAAGGTGTCAGGAAAATTTTACAGTAACAGATACGCTAAGATATGAATTTTTGTCTATACACTATTTATGCAATAAATGCAGGAAAATGTGTCTAGACTTAAGAATGATAAGCATGTAATTTTCGACAAGAAATGATAAGCAAAACTTTTAACATGCAGACACGGTCGAAGTCCAGATTTACTAATGCATCTTAACAACTATCAGTTAGACACACTCATGCAAGACCTGGTTCGCTAGGACCAATGCTCTGATACCAACTGTGAAGAAAGCTCCAAATCCATATGAATGAACACGTCATTCATCGATTTCATTGCGAGGTATTTGAACTCTATATGATACGTTTTGTAAACATTGCATTCTTTTGAAAAGGCACACCATAAATGAATATTTAAATCAAAGGTTTTCAACATCTGATGATTTCTACATATAGACAATCACCGTAAATAATAGTTTACAATAGTACTTCCATTGATAATGCAGTCAAAATAAGATACATGGTGATGATTTGGTGAATGCAACGTTTTCCTTGTAAAAATATGCGATGTAAGACTCCATGCACATAACTTGTCTAACATATAAGAAAAAAGCAGAAGACTTCTAGGGAACCTGAGAATAAACATGCTAACAAGTGTCAACACAAAGGTTGGTGAGTTCATAGTTTTAATGTTTCGTATAATCTGTATATAAAGGTGGATCACGAGATTTCAGTTGTTTCATCCAGAAACGTTTATCAAAATATTCTACAAGAGTGAGCACCCTGGTAACTAAACTTTAACGTTATAATAAGTACCCCTGTTTTAACATACATGCAACCAACATGTACAATACACGCAAACCAACATGTACTAAACTCAAATAGCATACGTCTGTTTTATAGTTCAGGCTAGGGTTTCTATACCTGGAACAGACGGGGATGTCAAGCCCTATGGATCCATATATAACTACTCGCGCCCACCAGTTCTTATAACTAGCAGTTACTAGTTACCAAAGCTAAGGGATTTTCGGTTCAAACTCGGTGTAGAATTTAGTATGTACTTGTGTCCATTGTATTTAAAATAAAGTGCATGTATTCTCAGCCTAAAAATATATATTGCAAAAGCAATTAAAAAGGGAGCAAATGAAACTCACCTTAGCAGCATATAAAGTCGTTCACCAAAATGTGACTGAAACTCGGATTACCAAATAACCGTAGATCTCAACATATCAATATTGAGATTCAATATTGTAGGAAAGTATGTAGACGTAACGGAGATGATAAACACTTGGTTTGACTTGCGAATATTACCCATAACCTCCATAATTATAACTCATAATTTTCTTAGCTCTATCCCGCTCGAAACCTATTTTGAAAGTGACACGCTCATGACCTCGTCGTAGTAATTTATGTACTAATACTACTAATAATAGGACTAATAATAATATTAATAATAATAATAATAATAATAATAATAATAATAATAATAATAATAATAATAATAATAACAATAATAATAATAATATAAATAACTTAAATAATTCGGAGTAAAATAAATAATGAAATAAACTGGAACCAGATCGAGCTTATTTATACTACTTGGCCTGAAACAGTACCCCATGCGATCGCATGGGTTTTCAGTGCTTTTGCCATGCGATCGCATGGCCGCCTGATCCGCTTTTGTTTGCTAGTTCGTCAACATCAAATAGTGTTCACTGTAGCAAATAGTGTTTTACCGTAGCAAGTCATTTTTCACTGTAGCACTGTAGCAAAGTCGGTTTCACTGTAGCAAATAGTGTTTTACTGTAGCAAAGTCGGTTGCACTGTAGCAAATAGTAATTTTCGAAAACACTATAGCTTTTCGGGTAGTGTAGCAATTCGAAAATTCTGTAGCAAATTAGTGTTTTACTGGTTCATCTTAAACGTTTTAGTTAACTTATCTAAATATCAATCGAATCAATAATCGAATGTTACTATCTTTTACTAAATAACTTGAAATCATATATATATATATGTGCACATTAAGTTATATATATATTGTTCGTGAATCTTCGAGAACAGTCAAAGAATAATTGATTACATGAATATAGTTCCAAAACTTTCATGACTCAACATTACAGACTTTGCTTATCGTGTCAAAAACATAAAATCATTTAAAGATAAAGTTTAAATTTGGTCAAAAATTTCTGGGTTGTCACATGAACGGATAGGGAGTGTATATTATGTAGTTTTAGTAATCGGATATGCTGTAGATAACAATAAAAAATAAAGAAAAGTAGACAAGCAAGTGTTTTAAGTCAACCCAAGTGGACACCTTTCAACACAAGTCCTTTTTCATTTGTTAACCGACCGAAGTTGCTACATTCATAAAAAGGTGTTATTGTAATGCTAAAATGTACTCACTGCAAAGCTTGCTTGAGTAATCGATGCAGAAATTGATGCTCGTTTTGTTTGCATCGATAGTGTAGTGACCCAAACTTTTCCATGTTTATATATATATATATATATATATATATATATATATATATATATATATATATATATATATATATATATATATAATGAAATTATTATTTACATGATTAAGTGTTTCCAACATGTTAAGCAATCAAACTTGTTAAGACTTGATTAATTGAAATAGGTTTCATATAGACAATTGACCACCCAAGTTGACCGGTGATTCACGAACGTTAAAACTTGTAAAAACTATATGATATCATATCTTTGGATATATATATATATATATATATATATATATATATATATATATATATATATATATATATATATATATATATATATATATATATATATATATATAGTTAACATGATATTATGATAAGTAAACATATCATTAAGTATATTAACAATGAACTACATATGTAAAAACAAGACTACTAACTTAAGGATTTCGAAACGAGGCATATATGTAACGATTATAGTTGTAACGACATTTAATTGTATATATATATATCATATTAAGATATATTAATACATCATAATATCATGATAATTTAATAATTTAACATCTCTTTAGATATAATAAACAATGGGTTAACAACATTTAACAAGATCGTTAACCTAATGGTTTCAAAACAACACTTACATGTAACGATTAACGATGACTTAATGACTCCGTAAAATGTATATACATGTAATGTTTTAATATGTATTTATACACTTTTGAAAGACTTCAAGACACTTATCAAAATACTTCTACTTAAAAAAAATGCTTACAATTACATCCTCGTTCATTTTCATCAACAATTCTACTTGTATGCACTCGTATTTGTAATCGTACAATACACAACTTCTAAATGTATTTACTATTGGTATATACACTCCAATGATCAGCTCTTAGTAGCCCATGTGAGTCACCTAACCACGTGGGAACCATCATTTAATATCTAGCATGAAATATCTCACAAAATAACAAACTAATGGAGCCTATATGATGAGGCAAAGTTCACGTGAATTAGAAGGTACACAAACACTTTCATTTTGCAACTTACATGCATCAAACTACTCTCTCTCAAGTGTTATTCCTTTGTTCTAAGTGTTCTTCATCATCTTCAACAAAATCTAGCTCAATCTAGTTCATAAATCCATACATAAACCAAGATACAAAACAACTACTCAAGAACACACCAACAACACTTCCAAGTTTGCTAACTTGCTTTCAATCTTGCAAATCCATTTCAAGTGATCATCCAAACTCAAGAAATCTTTCTTATTTATAGTAAGATATCTCTCTAATACAAGGTAGTACTCATATTGAAACTTTGATTCAATTTCTATAACTATAACAATCTTATTTCGAGTGGAAATCTTACTTGAACTTGTTTTCGTGTCATGATTTTGCTTCAAGAACTTTCAAGCCATCCAATGATCCTTTGAAGCTAGATCTATTTTTCTCATTTTCAGTAGGTTTATCCACAAAACCTTAGGTAGTAATGATGTTCATAACATCATTCGATTTATATATTTAAAACTACCTTATTCGAAGGTTTAAACTTGTAATCACTAGAACATAGTTTAGTTAATTCTAAACTTGTTCGCAAACAAAAGTTAATCCTTCTAACTTGACTTTTAAAATCAACTAGACACATGTTCTATATCTATATGATATGCTAACTTAATGATTTACAACCTGAAAACACGAGAAACACCGTAAAACCGGATATACATCGTCGTAGTAACACCGCGGGCTGTTTTGGGTTAGTTAATTAAAAACTACGATAAACTTTGATTTAAAATCTATTCTTCTGGAAAAATGATTTTTCTTATGAACATGAAACTATATCCAAAAATCATGGTTAAACTCAAAGTGGAAGTATGTTTTCCAAAATGGTCATCTAGACGTCGTTCTTTCGACTGAAATGACTACCATTGACCATAATTAACCTTGGTCGGTTGGTTGAGGATTTTCTTTTACTTAACCGTTTTATTATTTCCCCCACCGGTTCTATTTCCTCCTCCGGTTCCTCCTCTTCCGGTTCTGATTCTTCTTCCGGTTCTTCTTCGGGAACTTGTGAATCAGTCCAATATATATTCGACTCTTCGTTATTATTAGGTGAGTCAATGGGATTTGTGCTAGAGGTAGACATCTATCACACAATATCAAACATGTTAAGAGATTAATATATCACATAATATATACATGTTAATAATATATAGTTTCCAACAAAAATGTTAAGCAATCATTTTTAAAGAAAACACGGTCGAAGTCCAGACTCACTAATGCATCCTAACAAACTCGATAAGACACACTAATGCAAATTTTCTGGTTCTCTAAGACCAACGCTCGGATACCAACTGAAATGTCCCGTTCTTATTGATTAAAAACGTTCCATATTAATTGATTTCGTTGCGAGGTTTTGACCTCTATATGAGACGTTTTTCAAAGACTGCATTCATTTTAAAACAAACCATAACCTTTATTTCATAAATAAAGGTTTAAAATGTTTTACGTAGATTATCAAATAATGATAATCTAAAATATCCTGTTTACACACGACCATTACATAATGGTTTACAATACAAATATGTTACATCGAAATCAGTTTCTTGAATGCAGTTTTTACATAATATCATACAAACATGGACTCCAAATCTTGTCCTTATTTTAGTATGCAACAGCGGAAGCTCTTAGTATTCACCTGAGAATAAACATGCTTTAAACGTCAACAAAAATGTTGGTGAGTTATAGGTTTAACCTATATATATCAAATCGTAACAATAGACCACAAGATTTCATATTTCAATACACATCCCATACATAGAGATAAAAATCATTCATATGGTGAACACCTGGTAACCGACATTAATAAGATGCATATAATAATATCCCCTATCATTTCGGGAAATCCTTCGGACATGATAAAACAACATCTAAGTACTAAAGCATCCGGTACTTTGGATGGGGTTCGTTAGGCCCAATAGATCTATCTTTAGGATTCGCGTCAATTAGTAGACTGGTTTACTAATTCTTAGGTTACCAAGTAAAAGGGGCATATTCGGCTTCGATCATTCACCCATATAATGTAGTTTCAATTACTTGTGTCTATTTTTTAAAACATTTATAAAACTGCATGTATTCTCATCCCAAAATATTAGATTTTAAAAGTGGTACTATAACTCACTTTCACAGATTTTTACTTCGTCGGGAAGTAAGACTTGGCCACTTTTCGATTCACGAACCTATAATAAATATGTACATATATATCAAAGTATGTTCAAAATATATTTACAACACTTTTAATACATTTTGATGTTTTAAGTTTATTAAGTCAGCTGTCATCGTTAGTAACCTACAACTAGTTGTCCACAGTTAGATGTACAGAAATAAATTGATATATATATATATATTATCTTGAATCAATCCACGACCCAGTGTATACACATCTTAGGCTATATCACAACTCATATATATATATATATATTTTTGGAATCAACCTCAACCCTGTATAGTTAACTCCAACATTACTGCATATAGAGTGTCTATGGTTGTTCCAAATAATATATATACATGGGTCGATATGATATGTCAAAACATTTGCATACGTGTCTATGGTATCCCAAGATTACATAATATATTAGAATACATATATAATACAATATAAGTTAGCTAGGATATGATTTGTATAGAATTGTTAATATTTCCCGTAGCTACAAAAATCAAAAAATATCCAATCTTGTTTTACCCATAACTTCTTCATTTTAAATTCGTTTTGAGTGAATCAAATTGATATGGTTTCATATTGAACTCTATTTTATGAATCTAAACAGAAAAAGTATAGGTTTATAGTCGGAAATATAATTTACAAGTCATTTTTGTAAGAGGTAGTCATTTCAGTCGAAAGAACGACGTCTTGATGACCATTTTGAAAAACATACTTCCACTTTGAGTTTAACCATGATTTTTGGATATAGTTTCATGTTCATAAGAAAAATAATTTTCCTAGAAGAACAACTTTTAAATCAAAGTTTATCATAGTTTTTAATTATCAAACCCAAAACAGCCCGCGGTGTTACTACGACGGCGTATGTCCGGTTTTACGGTGTTTTTCGTGTTTTCAGGTTTTAAATCATTAAGTTAGCATATCATATAGATATATAACATGTGTTTAGTTGATTTTAAAAGTCAAGTTAGAAGGATTAACTTTTGTTTGCGAACAAGTTTAGAATTAACTAAACTATGTTATAGTGATTTCAAGTTTAAACCTTCGAATAAGATAGCTTTATATGTATGAATTGAATGATGTTATGAACATCATTACTACCTCAAGTTTTGTGGATAAACCTACTGGAAAAGAGACAAATGGATCTAGCTTCAAAGGATCTTGGATGGCTTGAAAGTTCTTGAAGTAGAATCATGACACGAAAACAAGTTCAAGTAAGATTTCCACTCGAAATAAGATTGTTATAGTTATAGAAATTGAATCAAAGTTTGAATATGAGTATTACTTTATATTAGAAAGATATCTTACTGTAAATAAGAAAGATTTCTTGAGGTTGGATGATCACTCTACAAGATTGGAAGTAAGCTAGCAAACTTGGAAGTATTCTTGATTTTATGAAACTAGAACTTGTAGAATTTATGAAGAACACTTAGAACTTGAAGATAGAACTTGAGAGAGATCAATTAGATGAATAAAATTGAAGAATTAAAGTGTTTGTAGGTGTTTTTAGTTGTTGGTATATGGGTTAGATATAAAGGATGTGTAATTTTGTTTACATGTAAATAAGTCATGAATGATTACTCATATTTTTGTAATTTTATGAGATATTTCATGCTAGTTGCCAAATGATGGTTCCCACATATGTTAGGTGACTCACATGGGCTACTAAGAGCTGATCATTGGAGTGTATATACCAATAGTACATACATCTAAAAGCTGTGTATTGTACGAGTACGAATACGGGTGCATACGAGTAGAATTGTTGATGAAACTGGACGAGGATGTAATTGTAAGAATTTTTGTTAAGTAGAAGTATTTTGATAAGTGTCTTGAAGTCTTTCAAAAGTGTATGAATAAATATTAAAACACTACATGTATATACATTTTAACTGAGTCGTTAAGTCATCATTAGTCGTTACATGTAAATGTTGATTTGAAACCTTTAAGTTAACGATCTTGTTAAATGTTGTTAACCCAATGTTTATTATATCTAATGAGATGTTAAATTATTATATTATCATGATATTATGATATATTAATATATCTTAATATGATATATATATATACATTTAAATGTCGATACAACGATAATCGTTACATATATGTCTCGTTTCGAAATCATTAAGTTAGTAGTATTGTTTTTACATATGTAGTTCATTATTAATACACTTAATGACATGTTTACTTATCATTTATCATGATTAAACATAGTGTATCAATATCTTAATATGATTCATATGTATTTAGTAAGAAGTTGTTATAACGATAATCGTTATATATATCGTTTCGAGTTTCTTAATTCAATAAACTCAATTTTATGTATATAACTCATTGTTAAAATACCTAAGATACTTACTTATCACAATATCATGTTAACTAGATATATAATCATATATATGTCATCATATAGTTTTTTACAAGTTTTAACGTTCGTGAATCACCGGTCAACTTGGGTGGTCAAATGTCTATATGAAACCTATTTCAATTAATCAAGTCTTAACAAGTTTGATTGCTTAACATGTTGGAAACACTTAATCATGTAAATAACAATTTCATTTAATATATATATATATATATATATATATATATATATATATATATATATATATATATATATATAACATGAAAAAGTTCGGGTCACTACAGAGAATACATGCAATTTTATAAATGTTTTACGAAATAGACACAAGTAAATGAAACTATATTATATGGGTGAATGATTGAAGTCGAATATGCCTCTTTTTAGCTTGGTAGCCTAAGAATTTGGGAACAGACCCCCAAATTGACGCGAATCCTAAAGATAGATCTATCGGGCCCAACAAGCCCCATTCTGGAATTTGGAATGCTTTAGTACTTCAAAAATATCATGTCCGATGGGTGTCCCAGAATGATGGGAATATTCTATATGCATCTTGTTAATGTCGGTTACCAGGTGTTCACCATATGAATGAATTTTATCTCTATGTATGGGATGTATATTGAAATATAAAATCTTGTGGTCTATTATTATGATTTGATAATATATAGGTTAAACCTATAACTCACCAACATTTTTGTTGACGTTATAAGCATGTTTATTCTCAGGTGATTATTAAGAGCTTTCGCTGTTGCATACTAAAATAAGGACAAGATTTGGAGTCCATGCTTGTATGATATTGTGTAAAAACTGCATTCAAGAAACTTATTTTTGATGTAATATATTCTTTTTGTAAACCATTATGTAATGGTCGTGTGTAAATAGTATATTTTAGATTATCATTATTTGATAATCTACGAAATGTTTTTTTTAAAAACCTTTATCGATAAAATAAAGATTATGCTTGTTTTAAAAATGAATGCAGTCTTTGAAAAACGTCTCATATAGAGGTCAAAACCTCTTGACGAAATCAATTAATATGGAACGTTTATAATCAATATGAATGGGACATTTCAGTTGGTATCCGAGCGTTGGTCTTAGAGAACTAGAAATTTGCATTAGTGTGTCTTATCGAGTTTGTTAGGATACACTAGTGAGTCTGGACTTTGACCGTGTTTTCTTTAAAAACGATTGCTTAACATTTTTGTTGGAAATTATATATTATTAACATGTAAATATTATGTGATATATTAACCTCTTAATGTGTTTGATATTGTGTGATAGATGTCTACCACTAGTACAAATCCCATCGACTCACCTAATAATAATGAAGAGTCGAATATAATTTGGGAAGATTCACAAATTCCGGAAGAAGAACCGGAAGAAGAGGAACCGGAAGAGGAGGACCCGGAAGAGGAGGAACCGGAAGAAGACGAGGTTTCGGAGGAAGAAATGTTGATACCTACAGTAAATCGTTTAAATAAAAGAAAATCCTCAACCAACGGACCAAAGTTAAAAATGGTCAATGGTGTTTCCGTCGAGGAAGCAAATTATTGGGAAGATTACCAATTTTGCAATGAATCGGATACCGATGAGGATTCCGATGATGTTATAGAAATTACCTCGACCCAATTTAATATAGTAAAAGAAAATAATAAGGGAAAATGTATAAAAATAGAGAAACCGGATTCCAACCCCGATGAACTTTATATGTATCGGCAACGTCCGCATTTCCTAAATTGTAACAATAACCCGGGAACCTCTAAACCACCAGGTTTTTCTAAACCATTGTGGAAAACGACGGCTCGTATTAGAGGAGCACCATATATCCCTAGAAAATTAGGAAAACGAACCAAGTCCGAAGAAGAAGAAACCAGTGATTCAGATTAGAGGGTTGTAATCATGTTGTGTATTATATGTATTGTAATGTGCTTGTACTTTTATATTCTATGTAAAAATTGCTTGTGTTGTTTGTTAATTATCTTTTACAAATCTAATCCTTGTCTATTTTACAGTATAAAAACACAAAATGGACGTTAAGGATAGACAACCAAAAATTTTAGAAGACCTACCAGGAGATATGATTGATGAAATCTTGTCTAGAGTCAGGCAGAATTCATCAGCACAATTAGTTACGGCAAAATTAGTTTGTTAAACGTTTGAAAGACATTCCAGGCATGCCTTAGTATATAAAAGGCTTTCCTTTGAAAGATGGGGTATATCACATTGGGGAGACTTTAAGTTACGCCAAGTTTTCTTTAAGGCATTTAGTGCGGGAAACCCAGATGCAATTTTACGCTACGGGTTACGAACCTATTTTGACTCAAAATATTCCAACATAGGACTCCGTTCTTTAGAAAGAGCTTCTAATATGCAACATAAAGAAGCATGTTATGCTTACGGGTTAATAATGTTCGCTTCTCATCAAATTGAGAAAAAGAACATTGGGTTGCAACTTTTAAATAAAACATTCTCACAGGTGACGAACTCAGTAGTTGGGGTAAGAAACAGGGTTTTTAGATTGCTACAAGGCTGTTGGGCATTACGAAACCCTCGTCCTTTTGACGATATTACTACATGCTGCCTAGCCAATGGTCATAACGGTTACTTTCCACAAGACCAAGGATGGGAAGTCGTCTTAGTAAAATCAGAATGCATGACTTGTTTCTGGACATATGAATTACGTGTCTTTATTTCTTTTGCTGAACAACTTGCGTATTAACTAGAATTGTCTTTATAGCTGCCGAGTAGCAAAGTTATTATGTGTTATATTTCACCCTATATGTATATTAGTGGTATTATAAGTTTGTAAATTTTTGTATAAAGTTAAATTTTTGTATAAAGTTTGAACGCGAAATATTATTGTAATAAGTTTTTCATATAGAAGCGTAGTAGTTGAGTTGTATAGTAGCTAGTAAGTATGAACTTAACGGGTAGATATTACACGAATTAAAACTATAAAATGCTAATATGAAGAAAAAGCTTTTATAAATAAGTTCATATAATGCTACAAAATACTATTGACTACTCTTAAATTCTATATGATTAACTCAAATCTTTTGGCTATTTTTGAAGGAAATGGCACCGGCGACTCGTCAGAATTTGAACATGAACGAGGAAGACTTCCTGTTTTCCTTGCAGCAAACATAGCCGCAGTACAGGCTGCGATGCAAAATAACAATAACTCTGGATCTAGTAGTGGAACTAATTCCACAATAAATCGTGTAGGATGCTCCTACAAAGAATTCACTGCCTGAAAACCTTTGGAATTTGATGGAACTGAAGGACCAATTGGATTGAAACGGTGGACCGAGAAAGTCGAATCGGTGTTTGCCATAAGTAAGTGTACAGAAGAGGACAAAGTTAAGTACGCTACGCATACCTTCACAGGTACGGCGTTAACGTGGTGGAATACCTATCTTGAACAGGTAGGACAAAATGCTGCTTACGCACTACCGTGGTCGGCATTCAAGCAATTGATGAATGAGCAGTACCGTCCTAGAAACGAAGTCAATAAACTCAATGTAGAACTTAGGGAATTACAAACACAAGGGTTCGACATTAACACATATGAACGACGATTCACAGAGTTGTGCCTATTGTGTCTGGGAGCGTTCGAAGATGAAGAAGAGAAGATCGACGCGTTTGTAAAAGGGTTACCAGTAAGGATTCAAGAAGATGTGAGTTCACACGAGCCCACTTCCATACAAAAGGCAAGTAGAATGGCTCATAAACTCATAAATCAGATTGAGAGAAGAATTAAAGAGCAGGCGGCCGAAGAAGCCAACACAAAACAACTCAAGAGAAAGTGGGAAGAAACCAGTGACAAGGGTCACCAGTACAACAACAACAACAATTACAACCACAACCGCAACAACAATCGCAACAATAACCGCAATCCTAACAATAACTACAACAAACGTCCCAATAACAACTACAACAACCGTTCCAACAACAATAACAATCTCGATAACAACCTCAATAACAACAACGACAACAAAAACCAAAAATGCCAAAGGTGTGAAGAGTACCACCAGAATGGGTTCTGCATGACATTTTGCACCAAGTGTAAAAGAACTGGCCATGGTGCGAAAAATTGTGAGGTCTACGGACCAAAGTTTAACAGAACTAAAGGAACAAATAGTGGCGAAACAAGTAATGCCGCCTTTGTTTGTTATGGATGTGGAAAACCGAGCCACATTAGAAGTAATTGCCCGAATCAGGGGAATACTAATGGACAGAGCCATGGAAGAGTTTTCAATATTAATACGGCAGAATCGCAGGAAGACCCGGAGCTTGTTATGGGTATGTTTCTTATTGACAATACATCTGCTTATGTTTTATTTGATTCGGGTGCGGATAGAAGCTATATGAGTAGAGATTTTTGTGCAAAATTAAGTTGTCCACTGACGCCTTTGAATAATAAATTTTTACTCGAATTAGCAAACGGTAAATTAATTACAGCAGATAATATATGTCAGAATCGAGAAATTAAGCTGGTTAGTGAAACATTTAAGATTGATTTGATACCAGTAGAGTTAGGAAGTTTTGATGTGATAATTGGCATGGACTGGTTGAAAAAGGTGAGAGCAGAGGTCGTTTGTTACAAAAATGTGATTCGCATTATGCGTGAAAAAGGAAAACCTTTAATGGTGTACGGAGAAAAGAACAACGCGAAATTAAACCTTATAAGTAGTTTGAAGGAGCAAAAACTAATAAGAAAAGGTTGTTACGTCATTCTAGCACACATCAAGGAAGTTAAACATGAAGAAAAGAACATCAGTGATGTTCCCGTCGCAAAAGAATTTCCCGATGTATTTCCGAAAGAATTATCGGGATTACCCCTACATCGATCCGTTGAATTTCAAATAGACCTTGTACCAGGAGCTGCACCAATTGCTCGTGCTCCATACAGACTCGCACCCAGCGAAATGAAAGAATTACAAAGTCAGTTACAGGAACTTTTAGAGCGTGGTTTCATTCGACCAAGCACGTCACCGTGGGGAGCTCCTGTTTTGTTTGTCAAGAAGAAGGATGGTACATTTAGGTTGTGTATCGACTACCAAGAGTTGAACAAACTTACCATCAAGAACCGCTACCCACTACCGAGAATCGACGACTTATTTGATCAACTACAAGGCTCGTCAGTTTATTCGAAGATTGATTTACGTTCTGGGTATCATCAAATGCGGGTGAAGGAGGATGATATTCCAAAAACTGCTTTTAGGATGCGTTACGGTCATTACGAGTTTATGGTTATGCCGTTTGGGTTGACCAACACACCAGCTGTGTTCATGGACCTCATGAACCGAGTGTGTGGACCATACCTTGACAAGTTTGTCATTGTTTTCATCGATGACATACTTATTTACTCAAAGAATGACCAAGAGCACGAAGAACATTTGAAAAAGTGCTAGAGTTGTTGAGGAAAGAAAAACTGTACGCTAAATTTTCAAAGTGTGCATTTTGGTTGGGAGAAGTTCAATTCCTCGGTCATATAGTGAACAAAGAAGGTATTCAGGTGGATCCAGCAAAGATTGAAACCGTTGAAAAGTGGGAAACCCTGAAAACTCCGAAACACATACGCCAATTTTTAGGGCTAGCTGGTTATTACAGGAGATTCATCCAAGATTTTTCCAAAATAGCAAAACCCTTGATTGCATTAACGCATAAAGGAAGAAATTTGAATGGAAGGATGAACAAGAGAAAGCGTTTCAATTGTTGAAGAAAAAGTTAACTACGACACCTATATTGTTATTACCTGAAGGGAATGATGATTTTGTGATATATTGTGACGCCTCAAAGCAAGGTCTCGGTTGTGTATTAATGCAACGAACGAAGGTAATTGCTTATGCGTCTAGACAATTGAAGATTCACGAGCAGAATTATACGACGCATGATTTGGAATTAGGCGCAGTTGTTTTTGCATTAAAGACTTGGATGCACTACTTATATGGGGTCAAAAGTATTATATATACCGACCACAAAAGTCTTCAACACATATTTAATCAGAAACAACTGAACATGAGGCAGCGTAGATGGATTGAATTATTGAATGATTACGACTTTGAAATTCGTTACCACCCGGGGAAGGCAAATGTGGTAGCCGACGCCTTGAGCAGAAAGGACAGGGAACCTATTCGAGTAAAAGCTATGAATATAATGATTCACACTAACCTTACTACTCAAATAAAGGAGGTGCAACAAGGAATTTTAAAAGATGGAAACTTAAGGGATGAAATACCCAAAGGATCGGAGAAGCATCTTAATATTCAGGAAGACGAAACCCGGTATAGGGCTGAAAGAATTTGGGTACCAAAATTTAGAGATATGAGAGAAATGGTACTTAGAGAATCTCATAAAACCAGATACTCAATACATCCTGGAACGAGGAAGATGTACAAAGATCTCAAGAAACATTTTTGGTGGCCAGGTATGAAAGCCGATGTTGCTAAATACGTAGGGGAATGTTTGACGTATTCTAAGGTCAAAACTGAGCATCAGAAACCATCGGGTCTACTTCAACAATCCGAAATCCCGGAATGGAAATGGAAAAACATTACTATGGATTTCATCACTGAATTGCCAAGGACTGCAAGTGGTTTTGATACTATTTGGGTAATAGTTGATCGTCTCACCAAATCAGCACACTTCCTGCCAATAAGAGAAGATGACAAGATGGAGAAGTTAGCACGACTATATTTGAAGGAAGTCGTCTCCAGACATGGAATACCAATCTCTATTATCTCTGATAGGGATGGCAGATTTATTTCAAGATTCTGGCAGACATTACAGCAAGCATTAGGAACTCGTCTAGACATGAGTTCTGCCTATCATCCAAAAACTGATGTGCAGAGCTAAAGGACGATACAAACGCTTGAAGACATGCTACGAGCATGTGTTATTGATTTCAGAAACAGTTGGGATCGATACCTACCGTTAGCAGAATTTTCCTACAACAACAGCTACCATTCAAGCATTGAGATGGCGCCGTTTGAAGCACTTTATGGTAGAAAGTGCAGGTCTTCGATTTGTTGGAGTGAAGTGGGGGATAGACAGATTACGGGTCCGGAGATAATACAAGAAACTACCGAGAAGATCATCCAAATTCAACAACGGTTGAAAACCGCCCAAAGTCAACAAAAGAGCTACGCTGACATTAAAAGAAAAGATATAGAATTTGAAATTGGAGAGATGGTCATGCTTAAAGTTGCACCTTAGAAAGGTGTTGTTCAATTTAGTAAACGGGGGAAATTAAATCCAAGGTATATAGGGCCATTCAAGATTATTGATCGTGTCGGACCAGTTGCTTACCGACTTGAATTACCACAACAACTCGCGGCTGTACATAACACTTTCCACGTCTCAAATTTAAAGAAATGTTTTGCTAAAGAAGATCTAACAATTCCGTTAGACGAAATCCAAATCAACGAAAAACTTCAATTCATCGAAGAACTCGTCGAAATAATGGATCGTGAGGTTAAAAGACTTAAGCAAAACAAGATACCAATTGTTAAAGTTCGATGGAATGCTCGTAGAGGACCCGAGTTCACCTGGGAACGAGAAGATCATATGAAGAAGAAATACCCGCACTTATTTCTAGAAGATACGTCAACACCTTCAACTGCTTAATATTTCCGGACGAAATTTATTTAACGGGTAGGTACTGTAGTGACCCGAACTTTTTCATGTTTATATATACATACATACATACATACATACATATATATATATATATATATATATATATATATATATATATATATATATATATATATATATATATATATAATTTACATGATTAAGTGTTTCCAATATGTTAAACAATCAAACTTGTTAAGACTTGATTAATTGAAATAGGGAGTGTATATTATGTAGTTTTAGTAATTGGATATGCTGTAGATAACAATAAAAAATAAAGAAAAGTAGACAAGCAAGTGTTTTGAGTCAACCCAAGTGGACACCTTTCAACACAAGTCCTTTTTCGTTTGTTAACCGACCGAAGTTGCTACATTCATAAAAAGGTGTTATTGTAACGCTAAAATGTACTCACTGCAAAGCTTGATTGAGTAATCGATGCAGAAATTGATGCTCGTTTTGTTTGCATCGATAGTGTAGTGACCCGAATTTTTCCATGTTTATATATATATATATATATATATATATATATATATATATATATATATATAAATAATGAAATTATTATTTACATGATTAAGTGTTTCTAACATGTTAAGCAATCAAACTTGTTAAGACTTGATTAATTGAAATAGGTTTCATATAGACAATTGACCACCCAAGTTGACCGGTGATTCACGAACGTTAAAACTTGTAAAAACTATATGATGTCATATATATGGATATATATATATATAGTTAACATGATATTATGATAAGTAAACATATCATTAAGTATATTAACAATGAACTACATTTGTAAAAACAAGACTACTAACTTAAGGATTTCGAAACGATGCATATATGTAACGATTATCGTTGTAACGACATTTAATTGTATATATATATATATATATATATATATATATATATATATATATATATATATATATCATATTAAGATATATTAATGCATCATAATTTCATGATAATGTAATAATTTAATATCTCTTTAGATATAATAAACAATGGGTTAACAACATTTAATAAGATCGTTAACCTAAAGGTTTCAAAACAACACGTACATGTAACGATTAACGACTCCGTTAAAATGTATATACATGTAATGTTTTAATATGTATTTATACACTTTTGAAAGACTTCAATACACTTATCAAAATACTTCTACTTAACAAAAATGCTTACAATTACATCCTCGTTCATTTTCATCAACAATTCTACTCGTATGCACTCGTATTTGTACTCGTACAATACACAGCTTCTAAATATATTTACTATTGGTATATACACTCTAATGATCAGCTCTTAGCAGCCCATGTGAGTCACCTAACAATGTGGGAACCATTATTTAACATCTAGCATGAAATATCTCACAAAATAACAAACTAATGGAGCCTATATGATGAGGCAAAGTTCACGTGAATTAGAAGGTACACAAACACTTTCATTTTGCAACTTACATGCATCAAACTACTCTCTCTCAAGTGTTCTTCCTTTGTTTTAAGTGTTCTTCATCATCTTCAACAAAATCTAGCTCAATCTAGTTTATAAATCCATACATAAACCAAGATACAAAACAACTACTCAAGAACACACCAACAACACTTCCAAGTTTGCTAACTTGCTTTCAATCTTGCAAATCCATTTCAAGTGATCTTCCAAACTCAAGAAATCTTTCTTATTTACAATAAGATATCTCTCTAATACAAGGTAGTACTCATATTCAAACTTTGATTCAATTTCTATAACTATAACAATCTTATTTCGAGTGGAAATCTTACTTGAACTTGTTTTCGTGTCATGATTTTGCTTCAAGAACTTTCAAGCCATCCAATGATCCTTTGAAGCTAGATCTATTTTTCTAATTTTTAGTAGGTTTATCCACAAAACCTGAGGTAGTAATGATGTTCATAACATCATTCGATTCATATATATAAAACTACCTTATTCAAAGGTTTAAACTTGTAATCACTAGAACATAGTTTAGTTAATTCTAAACTTGTTCGCAAACAAAAGTTAATCCTTTTAATTTGACTTTTAAAATCAACTAGACACATGTTCTATATCTATATGATATGCTAACTTAATGATTTACAACCTGAAAACACGAGAAACACCGTAAAACCGGATATACGCCGTCGTAGTAACACCGCGGGCTGTTTTGGGTTAGTTAATTAAAAACTATGATAAACTTTGATTTAAAATCTATTCTTCTGGAAAAATGATTTTTCTTATGAACATGAAACTATATCCAAAAATCATGGTTAAACTCAAAGTGGAAGTATGTTTTCCAAAATGGTCATCTAGACGTCGTTCTTTCGACTGAAATGACTACCTTTACAAAAACGACTTGTAATCTGTATTTCTGACTATAAACTGATACTTTTCTGTTTAGATTCATAAACTTAATTTCAATATGAAATCATAGCAACTTAAATCACTCAAAACAGATTTAAAACGAAGAAGTTATGGGTAAAACAAGATTGGATAATTTTTCTTGTTGTAGCTACGTGAAAATTGGTAACAAATCTATATTAATCATATCCTATCTAACTCATATTGTATTATACATGTATTCTAATATATTATGTAATCTTGGGATACTATAGACACGAATACAATGTTTTGACATATCATATCGACCCATCTATATATATATTTTGGAACAACCATAGACACTCTATATGCAGTAATGTTGGAGTTAGCTATACAGGGTTGAGGTTGATTCCAAAATATTATATATACTTTGAGTTGTGATCTAGCCTGAGGCTTGTATACATGAGGTCGTGGATTGATTCGAGATAATATATATTGCTTTATTTTATGTACATCTAACTGTAGACAACTAGTTGTAGGTTACTAACGAGGACACCTGACTTAATAAACTTAAAACAACAAAACGTATTAAAAATGTTGCAAATATATTTTGAACATACTTTGATATATATGTACATATTTGTTATAGGTTCATTAATCGACCAGTGGCCAAGTCTTACTTCCCGACGAAGTAAAAATCTGTGAAAGTGAGTTATAGTCCCACTTTTAAAGTCTAATATTTTGGGATGAGAATACATGCAATTTTATAAATGTTTTACGAAATAGACACAAGTAAATGAAACTACATTATATGGGTGAATGATCGAAGCCGAATATGCCCCTTTTTAGCTTGGTAGCCTAAGAATTTGGGAACAGACCCCCAAATTGACGCGGATCCTAAAGATAGATCTATCGAGCCCAACAAGCCCTATTCTGGAATTTGGAATGCTTTAGTACTTTAAAAATATCATGTCCGATGGATTTTCCGGAATGATGGGGATATTATGTATGGGATGTATATTGAAATATGAAATCTTGTGGTCTATTATTATGATTTGATAATATATAGGTTAAACCTATAACTCACCAACATTTTGTTGACGTTTTAAGCATGTTTATTCTCAGGTGATTATTAAGAGCTTCCGCTGTTGCATACTAAAATAAGGACAAGATTTGGAGTCCATGCTTGTATGATATTGTGTAAAAACTGCATTCAAGAAACTTATTTTTGATATAATATATTTTTATTGTAAACCATTATGTAATGGTCGTGTGTAAACAGTATATTTTAGATTATCATTATTTGATAACCTACGAAATGTTTTTTTTAACCTTTAACGATAAAATAAAGGTTATGCTTGTTTTAAAAATGAATGCAATCTTTGAAAAACGTCTCATATAGAGGTCAAAACCTCGCGACGAAATCAATTAATATGGAACGTTTATAATCAATATGAACGAGACATTTCAGATAGTCCTTTAGCATTTAACGAAACAAACTCTCCGTAAGCAGATTAACAATCAGCAACAAGAGCCGAATGTTCAGAAATTATGTTGGTTTTTTGGTAATGCAATAAATATTCACTGTGATGTCGAACCAGTAGCATACTACCATCACCATTTCACAAAACTATATTTGTTATTGTTTATATTACTTAAACAATAAACTAATTACATAATCTTCAAACCTCAAATATCATGAAAAAAGATGGAAAAAAAATACATAACTAAAGAAAGTATAATATCCCTACAAATCATTAGCATCCCAAAAGTTTTGAGTATAAAAATTAATTGGAAGCCATAAACAAAATAAAATAAAAAAAGATTCAGTCTAACAAATCAAAGATAAAAATGTGAAAACTCAACATCAGTAGATTACATCATCGATCTCTCAATAGCTTCTATTCACCCATTTGAGCGATGTAAACTGGATTTAATCCACTGCTTCTTTAACACATATTTTAACATGTGGAGTTTAGCTGTGTTCTTTACCACCACCTTTACAATCAACGACGATTTCAACCAATGGTGATGCACGTGGGGATGGTAAGAAAGCTTCCAACAACTTCTTCAACTCTTCATCCTTATCGTGAATCATTAATCTGACCTTCTTGAGAAGAGGTGATTTTGCTAAATTAAGCTTCACAAACTCGAAATCAGGCATATTATCAAAATCTTCAATCTCCAAATCAATCAAATGTTCAAGCCTAATATCCAAATAATCTTGCATTCTAGAAGAGCAGAAGTGATCGTCGGCAAAACACATCCAGTGGCCTGTATTTCCTCATAGCATCTATCAATGTATATTTTCGTTTATGTCAGTATGTTTTGCCATAAGTATAAGAATAAACACAAGGTACACATATTAAATAATGTGAATTCACTTTAAGAATTTATGATAAATAATGCATTATCCATATATATATTAGCAAAAGGCTTCGAATGCCGTTTCATGCGTAAAATTTTTCCTTTGAATGACGTTTTTGAAGTCAGTGATTGCCCACGTGTGAGCCTCAAATTTGTTGAGGTATTTTTTATTATTGTAATATATGTACAGCATATATACAACAGCCCCATGTTTCGCTTTGTACTCTAGCCCAAGGGCATGGTCGTAATTTCATACTTGATGTGAAATTTAATTTCAACACATGGAAGGGCTGTGAGGTACTATATATATTCTGTTTGTTCTATTTATCTTACATTCCAATTTTAAAAAAAATGGATATTTTTTTTAATATGTTTACTTTCAACAAATTTTCAATCTGATAAATGTTTTAATATGCATGTCGTTACTTCTTAGGAAGAAAAAAATCGATTGAGTGATAATTTAGGGGTAATATTTTTTAAATACTTAGGGGCAAAAAATATAATTGCAATCTAACTTGGGATTATAAAATGTAACCTTCTTATTTAATATAATAATTATTAAATAAAGCTCACCCAATATTTCAACAATATTTATCTCTTTTTTTGCCGCGAGTTAGGTTTATCCGTTATCACCGTTCAACTCGAAATAATTTTTCGAACAAAACGCAATTAACTATATTGGAAATGGAGTTGTTTTTTTTTTGTTAAGTAAATAAATAAATAAACCCAACTTATAATAACGAGTGGATTGCTACACCAAGTGGTAAGTTCAAGAGTTGATAAGAGAAACGACACAGATTCAAGTCCTTTTGGCCCGTTTTATCCTTTTTCTTCGCAATTTTTTTCTTAATTCTCGCTCAACGTTAGTTTTATAAAAAATGTTAGAATGTTCCACCGCAACGCGATGAGTATTGTAATATTTGTCATATCAAACATCCTGCTGTAAAAAATTGCATGGCGCGGCGAAGCGCACACCTCCTATTTCTAGTTTTTTAATATATGAGAGTAAAATGGGAATACACCATAACAGATTTGGTTTTAGTGATTATTTTAGTAGATTGGTAATAAGTTACTTTTATTGGCCACGTATGATATGCATACTTGGTCGGTGTGGGGCCGCCAATATGCTTACTTGCTTAAAGAGAGGACATATCAAGTTTACTCAAAATTTAATAGGATACAAGATAGATGTATGTTGTTTACCTGTAGTTTAATTTTCTTCAAGTTTGGGGAGCTTTTAGTCATAAGTGCAAGAAACTGCATCCATATCTTTTCTTTTGTACACGTTCTTTCTAAGCATAAGTATTTGAGGTGGACTAATGGAGTTGCAAGCTCTCGTGGAACCACCCTTCTGCCAAAACACTTCAACCACACGTCGAAACAAATATTACAAAATAATTAATTAATAATAAATAAATAAAGTTTCCAAATTAAATTAGTTATAATGATAATGATAATGATAATGATAATGATAATGATGATAGTGATACATTTACCTGAATGTCCCAAACACTAAGAGTAAACTGTTCAATCACATGTAAGCACTGAAATAGCTCATTGATGGTGCCATATTCATGTTCATTAAGGATCACAATACAATCTGTTGGAAAATTACGGTCTTACTAATTCCCACAACCCAGCCCAACAATAATAATAAAGAAATAAAAAAAATACACAACACAAGATTTGGAAACTCCAAAACAGGAGAAAAACCACCGGCCCCCAAAGAGAGAAATACACTATATCACAAATTGTTACAATGATATAGACGACTCTCTTAATCCAACTACACTCTCCAAAATATTTAACTAATACAACTCTCAAACAAGGGTAAGAAAGAAAGAAATAATCAAATGCTTAAAGTGTATTGATTGATGCAATTTGAAATGAAGACTTAACCCCTCTTTTATAATCAAGCAAGTCCCCTCCAACTTTTTTCTCCCACCTATGTGGGATAACATCCTTCACAAATACTATGCAACCATATCTAATTCTTCTAACCAAAACTATATCCAACAAATCTTCACCTTTTGGATAGAAGAAGATAATCATGCTTCCATATTGCAAGGATAACCGATATAGATGCTTCCTCGATGACAACTTCAAGATCCTCATCTTCATGCCATTGACATTATCTCCCAAGAGACAAAACTTGCATCTTCATCGAACATTGTCATGACCCGACAATTATTGTCTTCACAGACAATCATAACTCTTAAAAGAATTATCATACCCCACCATAAAGAGTATCACACTTAGAATATCACATTCCAAGCATTTCACCTCGACACATATTGTATAACCAGCTGAACAGTTATGGTGCAACTTCCTGTTTGGTTTTCACGAAAGTTCCATCAGCTACAACATCAGTTTCCACCACACAACCTGCATCAACGCCAAACCAATGCCCATATGCAATTGTGGAACCGCTAACAAATATCCCTTTCCATGGTGGCGCGGACGTGACTTCAGAAGAATTCGTCACTCTCCGTAATGACGGAGACAATGTTAGCATCTTTGGAGCCATTTGCCGAATTAGCTCCATCTGGAAAATTAACCCTTACATGCCCAGTCTTCCCGCACTTCCAGCATGTCAGATTCTTTCTAGAGTTTCTCTTCTGCCTATCCGAACACAACAATACCGTAGCTTCTGATGACGAGACTCCGTTACCTTCCAATCTTTTCTCCTCAGATAGGAGCTTGCTAGTAACATCTTCAAACTTCAACGTTTCTTTCCCGTACATTAGAATAGGTTTCATGTGCTCATAGGACGATGATAAAGATAATATCAACCTCAAAGCTTTATCTTCATCATCCGTTTTAACTCCAATAGCCTCCAGTTCCGAAACAATACCGTTAAGAATACTTAGATGATCTGAAATCTTTGAACCCTCATCTATACGCAGAGTATGAAATTGTTCTTTAAGACACAACCGATTTGAGATGCCCTTGCCCTGGTACAACTGCTCTAGTTTAACCCAAAGCTCATTTGTCGTTGATAACCCGTGCACATTTGCAAGCACGTTCTTTGCAAGACACAAACGAATCGCACTTGCTGCCCTCAAATCCATATCATCCCATTCTTCTTCATCGAACTTACTGCTATAATCACTGTCGGGAACAAAGGTGGGTTTACCTTTTAATGCCTTGTGTAACCCGGATTGAATCAACACATCCTTGACTTGAACCTGCCATAAGCCAAAATTGATCCTCCCATCAAATTTCTCTACATCAAACCTCATTTGACTGAACTTCAACATCGTATCCGTATCCTATAAACAACACTTTCTCTGATTTTGCTCACGTTTCGACTGGCCGACAGATGTAGTGGAGTGGCGCACATGATCCGTTAAATTGGAAAATCCAACACCCTGTCCACTACAAATTCTAGACACCACTTACTCCGAATCAGAAAAAATATTGTCTAACCAGATACCCTATACGATCAATAGAACTCGTTTCTGATGTGGACGATCCACTCCCGTGGCAACCACAGAGCATACTCCGACTCCTATAACCGAGACCCCCGTCAAACCTGACGTTCTGATACCAGTTGTTGGGAAATTACGGTCTCACTAATTCCCACCACCCAGTCCAACAATAATAGTAAAGAAATAAAAACAATACACAACACAAGATTTAACGTGGAAACTCCAAAACAGGAGAAAAACCACCGACCCCCAAAGAGATAAATACACTATATCACAAATTGTTACAATGATATAGACGACTCTCTTAAGCCAAATACACTCTCCAAAATATTTAACTAATACAACTCTCAAACAAGGGTAAGAAAGAAAGAAATAATCAAATACTTAAAGTGTATTGATTGGTTCAATTTGAAATGAAGACTTAACCCCTCTTTTATAACCAAGCAAGTCTCCTCCAACTTTTTCCTCCCACCTGATCAACAACTTAAAAGATTAAAATAAGTAATGAAAGCTTTTGAGATTTGATACTCTAGCAACTCAACTTACTTACCATCGTGAAGATTTTTATAGATGGATTATTGATTAAGATGTTCATAAGTGTTTTTTTATGGATGACGGCGTCCACCAAGCGTAAGTTTGTAAAGCTACCAAATGCGTTGAATGTTGGTGTATGGTTAATATCACAATCGGAGAGATATAGGTCTGATGAAATGAGAAAACGGATTAGGGCAGGTTACATAAATATTTCAACTATTGGTCCCTGGTGTAGTACCATAATTTGGTATACAACATAGATAAAATTATATCTCCTACTCATCTTTTTCGTTTCAGCTGATGGTTTTTCAAACCCTAGCTTGGTAATGGGCTGCTGATATTTATCGATTGATTCATAAAACAGATCCTCGAAAAAAGCAACTTTAGGGATTCTGGTCCAACTGTACCTCCATTCCTTAGAGAGGATACTTGCCCTTACAATCTTTTCAGTTGGTAGACGCCATAGGATGTTTTCGATTATGTCTGAAGGAAGGGTTGTGTTGATCATTCCCTCTGACAACAAACGTTGAGCATTCATCTTAGGACACTTAAGTTCCGATTTGGTACAATTGATTTGAATCCTACAAACAATGAGCTGTGTTGCAGCAGAATATCAATTTAGGGTTTATTTGGGTTTAGGAATGAATCCCAATAACTTCCCTGAATTGGAGTTTACAATTATATAATGATCAAAACAGATACTCGTAGTAGAAAATTCGGAGAACTGGATATAGAGAAGGAAGAAAAAGAAATCATACGTATGTAGAACTATGGATGAATGCGCAGTTTTTCAATCTATGTATGGTAGGATATAATATAGAAAGTGTTATAATAATAATAATATAGATATGGATAGCCAATTTTGGTGTATACATATAGTCAATTTTGGTACACAAAGTATGTATTTTTATATTGAGATTTTAGGCTATAAATACTCATGAATGCAAGCATTAAACTTGCACCATTTCTCACACTTACAAAGTGTTTCTTTCTTTCTCTCCATTATCATCTTTGTTCTTACACTTCATTATTAGTATTCTAAATCAAGAATCAAATCACTAAAGGTAGTTATAAGCCTACTGAATTATAACATCAAGAATCAAACCACTAAAGGTAGTTATAAGCCTACTGAATTATAACATCAAGAATCAAACCACTAAAGGTAGTTATAAGCCTACTGAATTATAACACGTTATCAGCACGATAATCTTAATACTAAATATGGTTGGCTCTGCCACCAAAATGATATATGGTCGGTTATACCACCAAAATGATATATGGTCGGTTATACCACCAAAATGATATATGGTCGGTTATACCACCAGAATGATATAGGTCGGTTATACCACCTGGAAAAATATATGGTCGACACTGTCGCCAAATTTTCATTTATGTTTACTAATATTTATATTTTTGTTATATAACATTTATTTATGATTGCTTACACATGGTCGACACTGTCACCTACTTATCATTTATGTTATATTAAATTTATGTTTAATGTTTATATACTTATGAATATAAATTGACTCTAATTTATCATGATGTTTGTTTTAATTTTTGATAATAGAAAATGTCGAATCTGGAAAAGCTTAAATTTACTCCTTTAGAATCAACTGGAAACAACTACATGCCATGGGTTATAAAAGTAAAAATGCATCTTAAATCAATGGGCATTCTTGAAACCATAAATGAAAACAACACTTGTTCTGAAAAAGAACAAGCTACGGCATGTTGCTTTATTCATCAACATATTGATGAATGCTTACAAAATAATTATGTGACTGTAGAAGATCCCCATGTTTTATGGGAAGGTCTCAAAAGCAGATTCAATAATCAAAGAGAAATTTTACTTCCAGCTGCAATGGAACAATGGAGAACATTAAGGTTCCAAGACTTTAAGAAAGTAAATGAATACAGCTCAGCTCTGTATAATACATGTTCACAACTTAAATTCTGTGGACATGAAATTAGTGATGCAGACATGATGGAGAAAACTTTCTCCACAATGAATGCTGCAAACATCACAGTGCAAAGAAATTTGAGAATGCTAAAGTTCAAAACATATCCTGAACTTAATTCATATCTCTTAGTTGCAGAGCAAAATGATGAGCTATTAATGAAAAATCAGCAATCCCGTCCTACTGGTACACTTGCAATCCCTGAAGCAAATACTGCAAATAATTATAAACAGGGACAAGGACGCGGGCAAGGTCGTGGTTATAATAACCATCACCATCATCATGCCAAAAGCCATAACTATGGTAGAAACCATCCTTATGGTAATGGTAATGGGCGTGGACGTGGTCGTGGTCGTGGCCGTGGTGGTCAAAGAAATAGTAATCCACGAAAATATAAATATCAACCACAAAACAAGCCCATTAAACAAGATGTTGAAGAAAATTCTTCTAAAAATTCTGAAGAATCTTGCTACAGATGTGGTAGAATGGGCCACTGGGCTAATACTTGCCGAACATCTAAACATCTTGTTAAGATGTATCAGGATTCGCTGAAAGGTAAAGAAAAGGAAGTAAATTTTGTGGATAATATTGATCCAACAGTCACTGAGAAACCATCTGATTTATATGAAGATTTCTTGAATGTTTAAGTTGTGTGTCTTTTGAAAAATAAACGATTTAATATCGTCTGTCTTTGTCATTATGTTTGCTAAATGTTTCAGTACTATCTATTTGCGTTTAAAATATTGTGTAATATTAATGTACTCACTATTTATTTCTTATATATGAAGTTCAATATGAATTTTGCTGGAATACAACATCAATCAAGTGGTGGAGATCTCTGTATAGCAGACAGTGGAACTACACACACTATACTTAAATCCGAGAAATATTTTATTGATCTAAAACCAACGGAAGGAACTATACATACAATATCAGGACCTGCTAACTTGATAAAAGGGATAGGAAAGGCAAATTTCATACTACCAAATGGTACAAAATTTTTAATAAATGATGCCTTATTTTCTCCCAAGTCAAGCAGAAATTTATTGAGTTTCTCCGACATATACCTTAACGGGTATGATTATCAGTCAGTGACAACAGAAAATGAGAAATATTTAAGTATCACTGACAAGAGTCATGTGGTTGAAAAACTGCCAAGACTTAGTTCTGGATTACATTATACACATATAAATGTACCAGAAATACATATGGTAGTTAACGAAAAATATATTGATCCTGGTGTATTCAGTTTATGGCATAACAGATTAGGCCATCCAGGCTCAACAATGATGAAAAGGATTATTGAATGTACTCATGGACATCCACTAAAGGATAGAAAAATCCATCATGATACAATGGTTCCATGTACATCTTGCTCTCTTGGAAAATTGATAACTAGACCCTCACCACTTAAGGTTGAGAAAGAATCACCAATGTTTCTTGAAAGAATTCAAGGTGATATATGTGGACCAATTCATCCACCATGTGGACCATTTAGATATTTCATGGTTCTAATAGACGCATCTAGCAGATGGTCTCATGTTTGTCTGTTATCAAGCCGTAATGTGGCATTTGCAAAATTTCTTGCCCAAATTATTAAATTGAGAGCTCATTTTCCTGATTACACCATTAAAAGGGTGAGACTTGATAATGCTGGTGAATTTACATCTCAAGCATTTAATGACTATTGCATGTCTATAGGAATTGTTGTTGAACATTCTGTTGCTCATGTGCATACACAAAATGGTTTAGCCGAGTCATTGATTAAACGTTTACAGTTAATCGCTAGACCATTGATAATGAGAACAAAACTCCCTGTATCTATATGGGGTCATGCAATTTTACATGCTGCTGCATTGATTCGCATCAGACCAAGTGCAAGTCATAAATATTCCCCCCTACAACTTGCTTTTGGTCAAGAGCCAAATATTTCCCATCTTAGAACATTTGGTTGTGCAGTGTATGTTCCAATTGCGACACCACAACGTACAAAAATGGGTCCTCAAAGGAGGTTGGGAATATATGTTGGATATGAAACATCTTCAATATTAAGGTATATTGAACCTATGACAGGTGACGTTTTTACAGCACGTTTTGCTGATTGTCATTTTAATGAAACATTGTTCCCTAGATTAGGGGGAGAAATGAAAAATAAAGAAAATGATGTTTCATGGTGTGAACCTCAATTAAAGTATCTTGATCCTCGCACAAAAGAATGCGAGACAGAAGTTCAAAAGATAATGCATATACAAGAACTTGCAAATCAATTGCCTGATGCATTTACAGATACAAAAACGGTGACAAAATCATATATACCAGCAGTAAATACTCCAGCTCGAATTGAAATTCCAAAAGCTGGAAATAACGTCACTCATGAATCTTTGCCACGTCAGAAACGTGGAAGACCAATCGGTTCAAAGGATAAAAATCCTCGAAAAAGAAAATCAGCTGATAATGAAGTAAAAGAAAGTGTTCAAGAAGAACCACAAATCAGTACTCCTACTGCAGAGGAGATTGATGATGTCAATACAGAAATTGCAATCAATTATGCATATTCAAAAATATTATGGAACCGAAATGAAATGAAAAATCTTGATGAGAAATTTTCATTTAATGTTGCATATGACATCATGAATAATGATGATGATCCAGAACCAACATCTATGGTTGAATGTCAAAATAGACATGATTGGGCTCAATGGAAAGAAGCAATACGAGCTGAATTAGAATCACTCAATAAAAGAAAAGTTTTCGGATCCATCATTCTCACTCCTAAAGATGTGAAACCTGTAGGATACAGATGGATTTTTGTCCGAAAAAGAAATGAGAAAAATGAAGTTACAAGGTATAAAGCTAGACTTGTAGCTCAAGGTTTTTCTCAAAGACCGGGAATTGATTATGAAGAAACTTATTCTCCTGTTATGGATGCAATTACTTTTAGGTACTTAATCAGTCTGGCAGTTTCTAAAAATTTAGAAATGCATCTCATGGATGTTGTGACTGCTTATCTATATGGATCACTTGATAGTGATATATATATGAAGATACCTGAAGGATTTAAGGTACCAGAAGCATCGAATGCAAAACCCAAAGAAATGTATTCGATTAAATTACAAAGATCTTTATATGGGTTAAAACAATCGGGACGTATGTGGTATAACCGATTAAGTGATTACTTGATAAGCAAAGGGTATACAAATAATCTTACTTGCCCTTGTGTTTTCATTAAGAAAACAACATCCGGATATGTGATCATAGCTGTTTATGTTGATGATCTTAACATCATAGGTACAAATAAAGAGATCCATGAAGCCATTCAACTTCTAAAGAAAGAATTTGAAATGAAAGATCTCGGAAAAACCAAGTATTGCCTTGGTTTACAAATTGAGCATATGCCTAATGGTTTACTTGTACATCAAACAACATATACTGAAAAGATTTTGAAACGTTTCAATATGGACAAGGCAAAACCATTAAGTACTCCTATGGTTGTTAGATCACTCAATGTTGAAGCTGATCCATTTCGTCCATGTGAAGATCAAGAAGACATTCTTGGACCAGAAGTACCATATCTTAGTGCAATTGGAGCTCTTATGTATCTTACAAATTGTACAAGACCTGACATTTCTTTTGCAGTTAATTTGTTGGCAAGGTTCAGCTCTGCTCCTACCAAAAGACACTGGAATGGGATCAAACACATATTTCGATACCTTCGAGGAACTACTGATTTAGGATTATTTTATTCTAACGAATCAAAACAAGATTTGGTTGGTTATGCAGATGCAGGTTATTTATCTGATCCACATAAAGCTAAATCTCAAACTGGATATGTATTCCTAAATGGAGGTACTGCAATATCATGGCGTTCTCAAAAACAAACACTTGTTGCTACATCGTCAAATCATGCCGAAGTGATTGCATTACATGAAGCTACTCGAGAATGTTTTTGGTTGAGATCAATGACACAACTCATTACTGATTCTTGTGGACTAGAACGCGATAAAAGTCCAACAACTATCTATGAAGATAATGCAGCTTGCATAGCACAGATGAAAGAAGGGTATATCAAAAGTGACCGAACAAAACACATACCACCTAGATTCTTCTCATACACTCAAAATCTCATTAAGGACAACCAGATTGAAATGAGATATGTGCAATCTAGCAAAAACTCTGCTGATCTTTTCACGAAAGCACTTCCAACTGCTATTTTCAGAACACACGTTCATAACATTGGCATGAGACATGTTCAAAAGATGTAACAGCTGAAGCGATGTCTACTTGAGGGGGAGTCAACTCCATGCTGCACTCTTTTTCCCTTAGCTAAAGTTTTTTCCCACTGGGTTTTCTTTAGCAAGGTTTTTAACGAGGCAGTAATTTATAGTTGATCTTCAACAAAATAAAATTGCTATCCAAGGGGGAGTGTTATAATAATAATAATATAGATATGGATAGCCAATTTTGGTGTATACATATAGTCAATTTTGGTACACAAAGTATGTATTTTTATATTGAGATTTTAGGCTATAAATACTCATGAATGCAAGCATTAAACTTGCACCATTTCTCACACTTACAAAGTGTTTCTTTCTTTCTCTCCATTATCATCTTTGTTCTTACACTTCATTATTAGTATTCTAAATCAAGAATCAAATCACTAAAGGTAGTTATAAGCCTACTGAATTATAACATCAAGAATCAAACCACTAAAGGTAGTTATAAGCCTACTGAATTATAACAGAAAGTAGTAATCCTATATATACACATATCAATATCAAATAGGATGGATATCGTATAATATATTATATTATATTATCCTATATACTAAATCACGTAAAACATCAGCTACAGTATAACAGTAACATACAGTACAACAGTATAACAGTAACATACAGTACATATACACTACAGCAGTAACCCTTCATTTCTATACTAAATGGCACCCGCCCATTTCCCTTCTTCCCCAATCCTCTGGTACCTTCTTCCCTACCTTCCTCTTACACTCATCTTCCTTCCATTACAATCAATACTGTATCACTAACACTGTATCCCTAATCCCCAATCAATTTAATAGCGGCACAACTAATTCCCGTAAATAGTATAACAGTAGCTGCCTTTTTTTTTTAAGAGAAGAAGACTCTGTACCCTTCCCTTCTCAATCAAGATACGCCATTACGGCCTCCTCATGATCACCATCACCATCCGTCGACATCATCATCAACAATAACATCGTCTCCATCCACCACCATCGTCGCCAGATCACATCAAATGGTAATTTCAAGGCTTTTTTTTTTTTTTTTGGCTAAGGGCTCTTAATTTTGCTTTCGATTCAAATTCAGTGTTTGACGAAACAAATTCATAGTTTATCTGCAACTTAGTTATTTACCAACAAGTCAAATATTTTTATGCCATCTCAATATTCTTTGTTGAGGTTGTATTGTAAATTGGGGCTGCATTAGAAAGTGGATCTATCGCTAGCCATGCTTCTAAAAACAGTTCTCAGCAGATTCATTAGATCTAGCTATATAGTAATATATAGGTGATTTCTCAATTCCCTTTCTTTCTATTTTGTTTCCTTAATTTTATGGAAAATTTTTAGCACAGACCTTTATTTATGGAATAAGGTTTGCTTGAAATTGTTGGTGTTCTTTGCGTTGCTCTGAATCTTGAGTTGCTTGAATGAATATATGAGAGTTGCAATTAGGATTGAACTAATATTGTGCCAGCCTTAAATTTTAAGTTTGAACTAATATGATTTTAATCACACCACATTTTGAGAACAATATGAAGATGTTTAGTCTGATGCTAATCTGATGGTAAGGTTTCGCTTTTCTTGGTTACAAGTCACATAATTGATATAAGTTGGGTTTTTATACAATACACATTTTTTTATCTTAAATGTCTCTGTAAGTCACTTAAGTTGGCATTTTATAAAGCATGCTGTTTTTGGTCATTATAAACGTATTCAGTTGAAGGTTAATCTTTAATCGGGTAGTTTATCCTTACTCCGATTTCGTTGACTTAGTTTAATTAAAAGTAAGGTTTTTGATTTGTGCTTTTTTATGTTGTTGTGCAGACGATGATGCTAAATAGTCCGCTATAGAATTTGGAATGACTTTCAAATCAAGTAAGTTTGTATTTTTGGTTGTTTTTATTTATCCTTTTTATTCATTCACACTGGACCATATAGATGTGTTGTAGATTTAGATATTAGATTTTTCCGTATTATATAGTTAGGATGTCTGCAAATACCGATTGTGGAGGTATACTTCAATTAAAATGTTGTGTGGTATTTTAATATAAAGAGGGTGTTCTAATGTAGGGTCAGTTGTTCTTCCTAATGGTTTAGTGTGTTTTGATGATGGTGGCTCACATGCTTCTTTATCTACAGGTAGTGTTCGTTTTATCAATTTATTTTAGTTCAATTTTGTTAAATGTTTTAATAATTTTGGTGTTGTGTATCTCATGTACTATATTGAAAAAAAATTATGGTTTGAGTAATTTTGCAGACTTTTCGCTATTTTATCAACACGGGTGATTATAGTTGTGCCTGCACTTTTTGTGGTGTTGTGTTTTAGTATGAAGAGTGGCTTAGACACCATTCTAACTGGCTGCAGTATCATCGATGCTGTGAGAGAGATCGTGTGTTTTCGCGTTAAAAGTAAAGCAACTGATGTCTACTTTGAAAGATGAGCAACCTTTTGGGCATATTAAATCAGGTATGTATTCTTTAGGCCAAAACACTAGGAAGACAAATTATGAAATAAATTTATAACGATCAAAGGATATATAGAGAGATAAATAATGTAGAGAGAGTACTTAGGAAAATATATAGACTCCACAGTGAAAAGAGAACATAACCTTATACAAGATGAAGGAAAAATAGAATAAACCACCAAATTGGAAAAAGCTGAATTTTATTACAAATTTGGACAATTAACACACTGTTGTTGGAGTCCATGATATACTCAAAAAGAAAGAAAACCTTCTGTTGTAGTATCTAAATGTGGTAAAACCGGAAGATGGATGGCCTAGGTAATGGGTTAAAATGGACACTTCCCAAAAGGTTGTGTCCTATTCATTATGGTATTAGTATAAGTGTATGTTACCCCTCTAAGTTACTTTACGTTTTAGCTAATGTTGTGCAATATTGATATTTGTTAAAGGTCGACATTGGGTAGAATCAATCTGTTGGTCAAGATGGTTTGTCATCAGGTTGTAAATCTGTTTATTTGGAGAATGCATGTACTCAGTTAACACTGATTGTGTCAAATTATTTTCACTTTTTATAATGCATTTTTTTATAAATGTATAAATATAACACTTTATTTGTATATTGTTTGTTGTGCATAACAGAAGTGTCGGAATTGTATCGCGATATTAGTGATCGTAGACGTACCCACTGTAATTTTATTTTGTTTTTTGGTTTGAAGAGCGGTTGAAATCTCATTCTAAAAAACCTCGATATCAAATGTGATGTGAGAGTCACTATGTTGTTTCTCCGGTGCCTTCTTTTCTGTTGCCTTCACTCTTTTGTTGTAGTTCCAATTTCGTCGTCGTTAGATCATATTTATGTTCCTGTAAGTGTAATCTTTTAGTTCTGCTTTTCAATTGGTGCTATTTTTTTATTTGGTATGCTTATATCTGTGAGTTGGTGTACTTGAAACTTGGAGGTATTTGGTTTTCACTTTCCCATTTTTTATTTTTTGTATTACCCTTGGCATGAAAATTGTAGATTAGTTGTTGTTCATTTTCTGTCGTTTTCGTTGATTGGGTTGTTTTACTACTTGCTTATTACTGGTATATGGTCATTTAGTAATGAATTTATTCGTGGAATCTTTGTTAGCCTCTTTGAATTCTGTT